>NC_058132.1:512861315-512956574 GCF_016433145.1 Gracilinanus agilis
CTCTCTCTCCCTCTCTCTCTCTCTCTCTCTCTCTCTCTCTCTCTCTCTCTCTCTCTCTCACTTAATGGTGAATATGATAAAAATTTGATTACATGCTGTTATCTGATAATATCTCAACTCAGCAGTATTACAAATAATAATACTTTATACATGCTTTGTGCTATATGAAATTATTTACGTGGTTTGATCTTCACTATAAAAGTTATATCTTAAGTAGGATGGAAACAGAAGAGATGAGCTATATAGTAGACTCCAACTTTTTTCATGATCACTGAATTTCATCAAAGTACAAATATTTTCTCAATTGTATATATCAAATATCATAAACACCTCTATCAACAACTACTAAGCTACAAAATCATTAAATCAAAGGAAATGACATATTTTCAAAGGTACAGGAGGTACAAATGTTATCGTGCATGAATGATGCATCTTTCTTCCCACTAATTATAAAGATCACTTGCCAATTTATATAATTTCTACCATCTAGAATCCTGTCTTCACCCCTAATTCCATTCAGTTCCTATTAAACTGTCTTCAAGGAATAATTCTGATCCTGATTATTCTATAAAACCATAAATCAGTTAATAAGCATCTATTAAGCAGTAACTATGTCAAGTATCATATTTGGCACTAAGGTCGCAAATATAGAGAATAAAATAATTCCTCTTCTCAAGAAGCTTAAATTTTATTTGGGAAGACAATGTACATATGTGCACATATGTACAGAATAAATAAAAATACAGGCAAGGTAGTTTAGCAAGAAGGATACTGAAAGATGTGGGGATCAGCAAAAGCTTCATTTAGAAGCTTCTAGAAGCTAGAAAAAGGTAGTTATTGGGCTGCATCTTGAAGAAATAAACAGATTCTATAAGGTAGAGAAGAGGAGAAAATAATTTCCTGGCCTGAGTGTGTGTGTGTGTATGTGAGTGTGCAAAAGTACACACCAAGAAGAGATGGAGTGTTAGGAGTGAGGAATAGAAAGAAGGGTAGTTTGTGCATCACAGAGTGAAGGAAAGGGAGGAATATATAACCTGGGTCCAGATTTTAAAAAGTCAAATAAATGAGTTCCTATCTTTTTTCCAGATGCAATAGGAAGCCACTGAACTTTACTTAATAGAGGAGTTATCTATAGTCAAATCTGCACATAAGAAAAATTACTTTGGCATTTCTATGGAGAATGAGCTGAAGAATAAAAAAGAAACTAAGTAGGATACCATTGTAATAGTCTGAGGGGTGATTAAAGGCTTTTTTAACTTTTAAAAGTGATCATTGTATGAATAGAAAATAGGAGTCATGTGTAGAGATAGAAATTCTGGTAACAAATTAGATATGTACAGTTAGAGAAAATGAAAAGTTCAAGGATGACACCAAAGTTATGAATCTAATAAACTGAAAGATTGGTGGTACCTTTAAATAGGAAAGATTGGAAAGGCTTGAGGGAGAACATAATTTCTGTTTATGATATGCTGAATTCGTGTTGTGTCTGAGATATTCAGTTTGAATTGTCCAAAAAGCAGTTGTTGACCCAGGACTGAAGCTCAGGAGAGAGACTGGGGTTACATACATGAATCTGAATATCATATGCATAGAGACAGTAATTAAATCCATGAGAATAGGTCTTACCAGAGGTTTAGTGAAAGAAGAGAAAAAGTCGCAAGAGAGAGCCTTTGGGATCACCTGGGTTAGAGGACATCATTTATAAGATGAGCTTTTTTTCTCCAAAAAGAGACAATTAGAGAGTTTGAAGGGCAACTCAGGTGAAAGTAGTGTCAGGAAAACCTAGAGAGGAGAGAATATCTAGGCGGACAATATGGTCAATAGTATAAAATGTTGTAGAGAGGTCAAAAAAGATGAAGTGGGATAAAAGACTACGACTATCAGGTTTTACAACTAAGATGTCATTGATAACTTTGAAGAAAAAATGTTCAATTGAGTGGTGAGGTCAGAAGACAAATTATAAAGTGTTAAGGAAAGAATGAGACAGAATAACTGAAGATGGCAGCTGGAGATACTTTATATAGGAGGTTGGCTAAGAAAAAGAAGAGAAATATTGGACAATCATACAATGCAATGAAGGGTTTTTTTGTTTGAGGGGAAAGACTTTTTCCTATTTGGAGGCAGCACAGAAGGAAAAATAATAATAAAAGAGAGGTAGAACTGGGACAATTGAAGCACAACCTACTGGGAAAAAATGGGAAGAGGTGGGATTAAATTCATATGTACAGGGGTGAAGTTGGGCCAGGAGAAGGGCCACATCATTATTAAAAACTGGAAGAAAAAGGGGAAAGAGAATAGGCTAAGGGGAAAAAAAGAAGAATTTCATGGAGAGGATGATCTTAATCTCCTCAGTATAAGTAATAAGAAGGTCCTCTATTGAGAGGATAGAGGAAATAGGAGGTATAAAGGGCATAAAGAAAAATGAGGTTTGCTTTAGCTTCTGTGTGGACTGAGATAAGGAATCAATTAGTGAGTAATAAAAAAAATTGTCTTGCCGTACTAAGGTTCCAGTTGAAGTTGGACAACATAAGAATTTTATTATACCAAGTCAACAAGGTTGTATAAATTCCTTTAACTGCTCAGTGGCACATAAGATGGAGCAAAGGAAGCCAGTGGCAGTAGTCATCCAGACGGGGGTTTGGTAAGGAATGAATGGCAATAGGAAAAGTGTGTGAATGCTTTAAGAGTAGAAGACAGGGTTCAAGTGAAAACTTTTCATTTGTACCCTATCCCCTAGTGCTCTCTTCTTCCTCTGAACTATCACTTAGGAGTCTGGGGCAGTGAATCATGCAGTGTTGTGATCTATTTCACATACTTTTTCTGTCATCATGCAGTCACTAGCAAATTTGCCTATCTTAAAGTAGATCATAAGCTTCCTAAGGGAAAAGAACAGGTCTTATACTCTTTTTTTTTTTGCATATTCTCTAGAATCTAGCATGGTTGCCTGAATTCAGTAGGCACTAAATACATATTTTTGTTTAATTGATTTGATTCCATATTCATTATATATTCTATGCAGATCGCTGTGTTGAGTTGAACAGAAAAATTAGATAAAATATGGTCATTGCATCTAGCCTGCATATGTGATTGATTAGCAGAAAAGTATAATATACAAAATGACACTGAATGAATGAATACATAAGAAGTACAAAGCCCTATATGAAAATGGACAGTGAAAATGGAGAGTAATGGCTAATTATTGAATGGACTTTTTCAAAGGGAAGGGAAAAACTAGATGCCAGCTCTGTTTCTTCTTCAATTCTTCTAAATTAGTATTTCCATCCATAATTGTACTTGTTACAATCAAAATCTATTACAATAATGAGAAAAGGAATATTAGTAGAGTTCACTATAATTGTGATTTGATCTATTAAAGATACAGTTATCAAATATCAAAAACAGCAAGAATAGTGTTGTCATTATTACACCTTATTCCCCATCACAGAGATTTCTGAAACTTTAATCCATTACGAGTATTTTGTCCCCAAATGGGTTAAAAAAATCCAAATGAGTAAAAAATATTAATTATGAAATCTGTTGCTTCCAGCCAAATGAATGGCATGGGGATGTACAACATCTTTTTTTTTTGAGTTGAACTAAAGAAAATGTTCAACTTGCTTCTTGGCTTTTTATGTTCCTTAAATGTCAAACATAACAATAACAAGGGTTCAAAAAAATATCCTTGCTAGGGCACAGCTGTCAATTTCATATTCCACTATGACAAATAGAACAGATGTTTATCTCTTGCAACACTAGAATTGTTTCTGATTGTATGAAGCAAGAAAAATCATCCTTCAGGGACAAATTTTGGCCAGAGGGCACAATGCCTATAGCCAGCTGTCTGTCTGAGAAAGGCACAAGCACTGTCTTGATGGAGAATTTCATGATTGCTTTCCATATAGGCAAGAATGAGGACTCCTTGCTGCTCCCAAAACTCAATGTTGCACTCTCCCTTTGGTTTAGCATCCTTAATATCTTTTCTCACTATAGCTTCACAAGTTGCAACAGATATAGAACTCCAAAGGAAATAAATTTGAACAACTTCCCCAAAAATAAATATGGAAAGAAGAGCTAGCTGTAGAAAATAGATTGTGTACTTTTAGGACATTCTAAGATCCACGACTCAGACCAGAAGGATTGGAAAGTTGGATAGTCAAGTCCTAAGCTAAAAAAAATGATGCTACCCACTTTCCTTTGATACAAAAGAAAGGCAGTCTCTATTAGCAAGCTGCTAATAGTCAAACTCTAGATATGTTTCTCGGTTTGAGCATGAAATTAATATGAGCAATTTTTGGTTATTTGGCACCTCTTTTATACTGGATTTCCCCACATTTCTGTTTGCTAGATTTTAATCAGAAACAATCTTGTGAAATACTTTGAACCCAGCTAAGTCTTTAATTTGAAATGTTGAAAAAAAGTTTAAGAAAAAATATTGGCAATGAAGAATGAAATAGAGATAAAAATCAAATTCATTAGAATTTTAACTGAAGGAATGTCTGAAAGTAGGTATTTCTGTGGTCATTCCAGTTTCAAGGAGCTCTGATCCCTGATTTACTACCATAACCAAAAGGCCTAACCTGCATTCCTCACTGGAACTCTATACCTCTGTGGCACTGCTCATATGTTTTATAATCAGTCATATTAAATACAAATATTGACTATTTCATAAAATATTTTCTGATAAAATTCAAACTAAAAAATGAAAGAAAATTAAAAAGAAATGCTATGTCAGGCAATCTCAAAGTCATTCAATTCGTATCACTTTAAAGTTTTTATAGAATCAATCACTGAGCACTTATTTATTGCATATTATATGTAAGGGATTATAGTAGATACTGTGAAAGAACCAAGGTTTATCCTTCCCCCTTTCTTCTTCCTTCTTCCAGGAACTTTTGATCCTATTGGGCAAATGGGGTATATACATACAAATGTAATCAAGAGTGAAAAGTACAATGTCATAAATCCCAAATTATGACTTTTACAAATGACAAATTTGTAAGGGAACTCAGAGTTTAAAAAGATTATAATGATTTGGGTCTGTCAGGAAATACTCTGCAAAGAAGATAGATTTTAAACTTGGACTTGAAAGATTTTATAAGGATATATTTTTGAAAGGGTGGGGGAATCATTAGAGATTTTATAAAAAATGTGATGGCAAGCATTCCATTTGAAGTCATGACTTAATCAACTCTAAAACTTAAATTCCTATAAAATTATAAAGAACTTTTCTGATCATGGGCAAATGAGTTCCGGATGGCTAAATGCAAATCAGCACAAATAATCAAAGGCAATGGGTGATCTCAAATAAGGAATTCTCTCTGGTTCTTAGTTTCCTCTTACATTTACTTTCGCTGAATGGGGGATTCTAAGGTCATCTCTAAACCCTTTTGATCCTATAAGCTATTCTAGTAAATATGTTCGTGGTTAGAAAAGATTAAGTAGAAGAAGAATCAATATAGTGAAGGACAGGGATTGAACCTCTGATTTCACTGGACAAAGGAACTTCCAGATGAGAGATCTCTGTCTAGGATTGTGGGTAGGGACCTTCACTGCAAAACATGGCATTAAAGAGTTGCCTAGAATACTAAGTAGTTAAGTGACTTTTTCAGAATTGCATAGCCAGTATGGTCAGAGGCAGGAGAACCCAAATTTTCCTGATTCAGAGGCCAGCTCTCTATTCATTTTGACACCTTAACTTTCTAATACAAGGAAATACTGAAAAAAATTAAGAACTTCATTCAGAGTTATTTCTAAAATTTAACAATACATTCAGCTATCACATAGAGGGGCTGATAAAAAATATCTAGAGAGGCAATAACATTAAAGCAGGACACCTTTTGGGGTAAAAGTATCACAAAGTGGTCCATGGAAGAAATGGGTATATTTTTACCAATTCTCTGTCCCAGATGGGCACATTCTAATCACAGAGAGATGAAGGTATTTGAATGAAAGACTGAAAAAAAATCATTAAGGGCTTACCATGTACCAAGAATTGTGTCTACAAAAGCAGTCAGCCCCTAATTTGATTTGGGTTCCATAATTGAAAGGGGTATAGGAAAGGGTGAGGTTTTATTAGGTGAGTCACAGGCAGCGCTTCTGACAAAGTGGCCTTTATTTTATTTAAAGATAAATAAACTGCTCCCTTTATCTCAAGCACAGATAAATTAAGCCACCAGTGAAATCTGTTTTTTAGGAACATTAAAATACTGACCAGCATGTTGAGTTTACCATGAAGAGTCAGAATAACAAAAGATAAATTTTCCTTCCCTCCCTGAACTCTCCTAGATGATTCCAAGGGTCCATAAAGGCTGATCCTTAATTCTCTTCTTCCTTGCTACATCCTGGAACAATTAAATTAAAAAATTAAATTAAATTAAATTAAATCAATACCTCTAAAGGGTTTCCTTGTTTCAGTAGCACCGATGACCAGGTTTTATTTGCAAGGAGCAAGCATGGGGCTCAGACATTCAGGAAGGAAAATAAATTCACCCAATTCTCCCCACTTTTGTGCTATGGTGATTGCTCTAGATGAGAGGCTCTTGAAAGACTGTCTCCCCTCAACTTACTAGTTTCCTCTGAGTCGGGAACGCTTCTTCTGCTCCTTCTGTTTTGTCTAAGGTTGATTTGAGGACTGCTTTCTCCTGGGATAGGGAGCACCCCAAGCTCCTGTAACAGAAAAGTCCCAGGTGATTGAAAATTAATAAATAAGCAGAGGTGGAATAAAAGGAGGAAGCATGGAGAGTCTCTGGTCAGGGCCAGGGCGCTTCTGGGTAACTCACTTGCATTCCTGCGATGGCAGCAGCTTCTGGCTGAAGAATGGTAGAAGAGGTTCCTGCTTTCTCCTCCTGCCGCCCCTGCAGTGGCTCAGTCCTGCTCTGATAAGCCTGAAGTTCACGCCGGAGACTCCCCAACTCAGCCTGCAGGGTGAACACTTGGTACAAAGCCACCAGTGCCAGGCCACCCGACAGAAGGGTGAGGAAAAGAGTGGCTGGCAAGAGCCCTGCTCTTCTAGCTTGCCATGGAGAGCTTTTTCCCTGAGGGAGAGGGGGGATACAATCCATGAGTTTCATTTCTTCTCTTTTCTTAAAGACAGAAGTGAAGAAGTAAAGCTCAACTGCTCCTTTTTCTCTGTCGTCATTCATTTCACTACTTGAACTTTGAGAGTGAGAGAAAGCAGAATAAGTGACCACATGGAATGGATCATTTCCTGTGAGCCGGCTTTGCTGATGTCCAGCACTGAGTGGATCTTGGAGCCCGGCTTGCCTCTTCAGGAGGGCTCTCCTGAATTTTTTTCTTTTCTCTGCTATGCATCTCTGAAGTGACCATAGAATAGGTTTTTACTAACTGGCGTTCTCTCCTCTATTTTTATTGCTCAATCAGCCTTCCTCTTTTTCACTTTCAGTTTTTGTTATATGTTTTTATTGGCATCTCTCAAACTTCCAGGAGCAAATGGGCTTCATTGCCCTTCTTTCTTAAACACAGCCTTGACCTGTGGCTAAGAGGTGTATGGGGGGAAATGTTTTAGGTTCTAGAATAACTGATAGGCATGTTTAAGTAGCCATATGGGAAACCTTTATTAGACCATCTCTGGTTGAGGACTGTCCATTTTAAGAAAGAGGCAAGTGGGCAGCTAGGTCTCTCAGAGGATTGAGAACCAGGGGTAAATATGGGAGGTCCTAGGTTCAAATCTGACCTCAGATATTTCCTAGCTGTGTGACCCTGGGCAAGTCACTTAACCTCCATTATCTAGCTGTTACCACTCTTCTGCTTTGGACCAATACTTAGTATTGATTCAAAGATGGAAGGTAAGGGTTTAAAGAAAAAAAGATAGATGAGGTAAAACTGGAAAGGGTCCAGGCCCAGGCAATAAAACCAAAGAATGATAAGGTGGAGTCAGATAAATAAAATACAGTGTAGTTTTGAAGTAGAAAGATTAAAAAGTCATCCGAAGCACAAAAATAGATGATGGGTCATTATATGAGAAATGGCCATCCTAGTTTTGATTTCATCTAACAGTAAAATAAGAAATGTGTCCAGTCTGGCCTGAGATACTTCCTAGCTATGTGACTCTGGGCAAGTCACTTAACCCCCATTGCCTAGCCCTTACCACTCTTCTGCCTTGGAACCAATAAATAGTATTGGTTCTCAGGCAGAAGGTAAGGGTTTAAAAAGAAGAAGAAGAAGAAATGTGCCTAAATTGAAGAAACAGATTTGGGTTAACTATGGTGAAAGGGGAAAAAAATCCAATATCCTATTTATTTAAAATTTCTTGCAAGTTTCTGCATAAATTACTAATGAAGACATACTGAAACTCTTTAAGAACAAGACAGACCATCATTTATTTGGGATAATCTCTTCATTGCTTTTTATTTACACCATGCACAGTCTCCCCTCTATATCCTCCCTTATGTCATTCCTCTGTACTATTCTTTTCATGGTGGGGATTCACTTTTCTTCTATCTACCTATTCAAATTCTATCCGTCCTTCAAAGCTGAACTCCAGGAAAACTTTCCAAATCAGAGGACAAAAGAATCACAGAGTTGGAATTCATTTTTTAAAACTCTCAATCAACAGATACATATCAAGCATCTCCTATATGCTGGGGCCAGTGCTAGAAGTTGTAGATACAAAGGAAAGGAATAACATATTTGTTGTACACAGGGAACTTACATTTTAATGGAGGAGACAAGTATATATAAAAATGTATACAACACAAATATAAAGAAAGTTATGGAGCCATTGGTCATCGAGATAACTAATAAGAAGGCACCCAGAGAGAAATTTCATATATAAATAACATAGAGAATATCAGTTTGTCTGTTATCTGGATTGTAGAGAATAGGAGGTGAAATGACCAATTAGTATGGAAAGATATACTGGGTCCAGGTTGTAAAGTGCTTTAAAAGCTAAATTGAATGTAGAGTTTATCTTAGAAGCAATAAGAAACCTGAAGTTGGTTGATTAAGAGAATCGCATAGTCAGAACTATGTTTAAGGAAAAAAATTTGGAAGTACTGTAGGAGATGGATTGCATTGGGGAGAAATTTAAGTCAGAGAAAGCAATTAGACTGTGGCAAAAGCTAGATGAAAGGTGAAGAAGACGTGGTCGAAGATAGCAGTTGTATAACTAGAAAGGAGGGGTTGAATGTGACAAATATTGTCAAGGCTTAAACAAAATTGATCAACTTTCATAATATATAGGAGGTGAAACAGTGAAGAACTAAGGGCAAGAATGAAGTTATGAACCTGAAAATCTTGAAGGATGGCTTGTGTCTTTGCCAGAAACAGCAAAATTGCAAGAGAAGGTTTAGGAGAAAGATAATGAGTTCAGCTTTAGGAGTAATGGGATAGCCCACTTGAAATGTCCAGTAGCTCAGGATAAAGACTAGAGAAGGCTAGACAGACATCTGAAAAGAGATGACCGTCAAAATCATAGGAGCTTATGCAGTTACTAAGAAAGATAGGGAGAGACAGACAGACAGACAGACAGACAGACAGACAGACACAAAGTCAGAGACAGAGACAGAGACAGAGACAAAGACAGAGACAGAGACAGAGAAGTATTTGTAGAAGGAAGAAGAGATCCTACAAAAGAACTCTGAGGAATACTCTCAATTAGAAGGTGTGGTGTGTGGTATATGGATTAAAAATATAGCAAAAAGAATGAGAAAGAACAGTCAGACAGAAAGGAGATCAAATAGGACAGAGGAGTGTAATGCAAACTCAGAGAGGAAAGAATATCCAGGAGAGGGTTGTCAGCAATGCAAACCACAACAGATCAGACAAGAAGAATTGGTACTAAGAAAAGATAAACATATTTGGCACTTTAAGAGATGACTAGTAATATTAAAGAGAATAATTTTAGTTGAATGATGGACTGGGAAACCAAATGGTAAAGAGTTGAGGAATAAGTGAGCAGAGATGAAGTGGAGGCAGTGAATGTAGAAAGTTTTTTCAAGTTTGACTGAAAAAAAAGAGGAGAAATATGACAATAGCTTGAGGGAATGATGGAGTCTAGTGAAGATTTTTTTAAATATGGGAAAGATTTGGACAGGTTTTAATGCTTTAGTTGATAGGGAAATGTTGAAGATTTGAGAGAGTGAATTATCTGATGGAGAATAAAGTAAGGGTTGGACTCAAATGCACATGTAAGAAGATAAGGGCTAACCTTTTTGTCAGAGACTAAGGGAAAGAAAGAGTTGTACTTGATGACAAAGGATTTTGAAATGAAGTGACTTCAAATGTCATTTTAGTCTGATCCAAACATGAAAAAAATCTTTGCAACATACCTGGCAAAGTACTATTAACCTTGAATTCTTTGCTTAAAGACTTCCAACAAGGGGGGATCTAACAGTTTCCAAGGCAGCAGATTCCATTGTCAGAAACCTGTAATTGTCATAAGCTTTTTCATTACAAATCAGCTAAATTTGTGTCTACTTATTATTCCTAGTTCCAGTTTCTGGAGCCAAGTGGAACAAATGTAATTCTCCTTCTACATGAAAGTTCTTCACATACTAGAAAGCTGTTAACGTATCCCTCCTAACTCCCATCTTCTCATCTCGTTTGACATTTTTTATGGTATAATAATATTCCATTACATTCATATATTAAACTCTGTTCACTCTTCATTTGGTGGACCACTGCACTGATTCCAGATCTTTGTTTTTGTTTTAATCCTTATAAATCACCTTTTCAGAATCAGACAAGTTATTTTACTTAATTTCTTTTCCTGAGATCAGGTTGTTTAGATTCCTATTCTGTTCACGTTGGTACTTCATCTTTTTGGAAATATTTTTAAAGTGTTTTTAAAAGTGGTATATTCAACCCATCAATTGTGTTTTCTGTTTTTGTTAGGAGTGTTGGGATATATAAGGTTCTTTTATAATTGCCTTATTTACATAATGTGATATTATTTCTCTATCATTTTCTTTAAAATAATAAAGGAAAAATTGATTCAGAATCAGTTTTGAAAAATGAACTTTACATGCAATGGAGATAAATAAAAAATTTAAAGGATAACATTTAGCAGTCAGAAAACATCTATAATATCTACATTTTCTAATATTCTATTTAGATTTTTAACTTCTTTCCAATTCAAATTTTTTTGAAATATCACTAAATGTGAAAAGATATGTTGAAGGCTCCCCACAAAAATGACTAATTATCAGAACTTCTATAATTTAATTCATATTGCCTCTAAGAACTTAAATAGTAGGCCATCTAGTGGATATATTGCATATTTAATTGCTGTATTACTTGCTATTATTTCATCATTTATGGTCCCTTTAACGACAGTATAATTTCCTGGCTTTTTCTCTCTTAAATATTTATCTTTATTTTTTCCACATATAAGATAAAGATAGCTATTTTGCTTCTGATTTTTCAGCTTCTGCTGAGGTGTAACAATTTCTATTCTAACCCTTCATTTTAATTCTAGACAAATCTTTATGTTTAAGTGTGTATCATATAAACAAAAAATTGTTAGTTTTTCCTGCCAAATCTGTTTTACTGGCTTTCCCAATTTATGAGCAAATTGATTTCTTTACCTTTCATGGGAGGATAGTTGCATACTTATTTTTTCTCTCCTTAAAATCCTTTTAAAATATTTATTTTCTCTACCTTCATTTTTTGTACCCATTTCCCCTTCAACTCTGTCTTCCCTCTAAATCCATTTTCCTTTCACCTCTTTGCTGTCCAAGTTTATAACTCATTTTAATTCATTTTTTACCACTATATTTTATATACATTTATTTTTAATTACTTAAACCTTTTCCTTCATGGTTCAGTAAGACTGTGATCTTCCATTTCTCCCACTACCCATAATGATATTTGAATAATCTCCTGTAGGACTTTAATTGCAAGAAACAGTAAATTCCTCACTTCCTCCACTTCTTTTCACTTGGATATCCTCTTTCTCTCCTACTTTTGAACTTCTAAGTCTTTAATTTGTCCCTCTTTCTGATCCATCACTGACACTTGAGTAATACTCTGAAGAGGTAATACATTCTTTCCCTCCTTTAAGAATACAAACATTTGATCATCAGTTTAGGATATTTAAATGTTTTTAATTTTTCTCTTAATTTGCCTTTTATCCAATCAGTTGCCAAATCCTGTTATCTTTACTTTCTTTTAATCTCCTATATACCTTTTCTCCATTCTGACACTGAAACCACTGTGGTGCAAGCCCCTATCCCCTCACACCTGGACTATTGCAATAGCCTGCTAGATGGTCTCCTCGTCTCAGGCCTCTTCTTCCTCTAGTCCAGTGGTTCCCAAACTTTTTTGGCCTACCACCCCCTTTCCAGAAAAAATATTACTTAGCCCCCTGGAAATTAATTTTTTAAAAATTTTAATAGCAATTAATAGGAAAGATAAATACACCTGTGGCCATTACCACTTCCCTGGATCACCGCAGCACCCACCAGTGGGCAGTAGCACCCACTTTGGGAATCACTGCTCTAGTTCATTCTTCATTTTGTTGTCAAAATTGTCTTTCTAAAAGTGTAAACCTGATCATGCTCCTACTCTGCGCCCCTACTTCAAATCAACTCCTATGGTTCCCTGTTCTCTTAGGATAAATGTCCCCATTTCCTGACCTTTTCCTACCTTTTCAGTCTTCTTACATTACTCCACTCCTATATACTTTGTGATCCAATAGCACTAACTTCTTTGCTATACCCTAGTGACACTAGTTCTTGCTGTTGCAGAAGACACTTCATCTCTATACTACAGGTATATTCACTGGCTTTCCCCCATACCAGGAATTTTCTCCCTTTTCATCCCTGCCTCCTAGATTCTTTAAATTCCTTTAAGTCTCAGCTAAAATGTCATCTTCAGAAAAAAACATTTTCTAGTCCTTCTCAGTACAAATGCCTTCCCTCTGAGATTATCTCAATTTTGCTGTATGTGTCTTGTTTGTGTGTTGTCTTCTGTAATGTTTTTATAACACTTCCCATTATACTATGTATTCCTCGAAAGCTGAGAACTTTTTTTTTGGTGGAGGGGAGAGATTGCTTTTTTTCTGTATAACTAGTACTTCATGTTATCTATTGTAGAAGCTTAATAAATACTAATTGTGGGGGCTGCTTGGTGGTTCTAGAGCCAGGCCTAGAGATAGGATGGTCCGAGTTGGGCAAATCACTTAGCTCCCATTGCCTAGCCCTTACCACTCTTCTGCCTTGGAACCAATACGTAGTACTGGTTCTAAGGTGGAAAGTAAGGGTTTTAAATAAATAAATGCTAATTGTTTGAGTCTGCCCATCTCTGAATTTATTATAATTCTTTTAAAAGGTTGTTTCTCCCCTCGTAAGATTATGCTCATCTTTGAATGATGTTACTTTCATTTACAAGCTTTCTTCCTATCCCTTTCAATAAACAATATTCCAATCTTTCCTTTCTCATTGTTGATTCTGACTGGGAATATACAACAAGTAGAGTGTATAGATATTCAAGGAGAACTAACCCCTCTGCTGTGAGTGTTTGCTGAGTGCTTTTCAGGGCTGCTCATCTACCTTTGGTGTCCACTTTTCACCCAATTCCACCTGTTTTTCCAAGAAGCTGTAGCATGTGCAGGGTCAACACCCCAGTAAGTCATATTAGCAAATGGGCTAAACAAGTTTGAGGGTAACTAATGGGCTACAAACCATCATTGATTTAGAGAGGCACTCAAGCACAGGAAACTTTGTCCATTGGAATGGGAGGATGGGGAAAATTTGTTCAAATGGTCATGAAGGTGGCTGAATTAAGTGCTGTGTTGCACTTAAGAGATTAGTCAGACATCAAAAACACCAAAATGACTCATTTTTTTATCAGGACATCACCAGAGGTCCTGACTTTTGTCTTGCCACTGGACTTTAATGACTGTGAAAGAGAAAGTAAGGCTGACAGCTTTTTGAAACTCTGTCTCCCTTAAATCCAAATCATGCATAAGTCAAAACATTACCTTGTGATGTTACTGCTCATTCTCAAATAGGAAGGATAGACTTCCGGGTTAAGATGGCCACAGAATAGAAACAAGGCTCTTCTTCTCCTCTCCACCAACCAATATAAAGGGCCTCAAAAGGACAAAACCAAAATCAGATGAGTGAAGGGGTTCCACAGTAGAGCGCAGCACTGAAGGTAAGCAAAGTTTGGGCATTTCTACACTAAAAGGGGGAAAAATTACTCCCACAACAGGGCAAGCTCATCACCCCTGCCCCACTCCACCTATGGCACCAGAGTCAGAGCGAGCATGGGGCAACCTCTAGGTTCTTGGGGGGCTGGCTGAGGACATCACAGACTTATCCCTAAGAGAGCGAGTCTGGGGTCACCAGGAGGCTGAGGAATGTAGATCTTGGATGCAGAGACAGTTCAGGGCTACACATAGCAGATGCCACCAAGGAGACTCAAAAAATAGCCTTAGAACAAAAACCTCTCTAGAGCTCATACAGAGACTTGCCTACCCTCCTCACTCAGACCTCTGCAGGACAATTTCTAGGTTCTCAAGGACTGGCTGAGGATACCACAGATTTACCCCAAAGAGCAGTGAGACTTGGGTCCCCAAGAGGCTGAGAAACTAGGAGCTTGGGCTCAGAGACAGTGCAAGGTTGCACACAGCAGATGCTGCTGCAGAGATTCGAAAAATAGCTTCAGGGCAAAAACCTCTCTGGAGCTCAATACAAATATTGCCCATCTTCCTTACTCAGACTTCTGACTAGGAAGGAACAAAACAATGGCCACCAATACCCAAGAACTACAATCCACAACCACCAAAAAAAAAAAAAAAAAAAGAAGAAGAAGAAGAAAACCTTAACCTTTGATAATTTTTATGCAGAAAAATTCCCAAGTAAGAGAAGAGAGCATAAGACAACAAACAAGTAAACACATCCAAATCTTCCTCCAAAAATGGAAATTGGTCATAAGTTCTTGAGAAACTCAAATGTGAGATTATGAAAAAGATAGAAGAAACTTGGCAAGAAAAGTGGGAAATAGTTCAAAAAGAAAATAACAGTTTTAAAGACAGAATCTCCCACTTGGAAAAAGAAGCCCAGAAAGCAAATGAAATGATAAGGAATTTGAAGTCCAGAAATGACCTCCTAGAAGCCATGAAAAACAGGATAGACCAAACTTATTTTTTTTAAAAACCCTTACCTTCCATCTTGGAGTCAATACTGTGTATTGGCTCCAAGGCAGAAGAGTGGTAAGGGTAGGCAATAGGGTTAAGTGACCTGCCCAGGGTCACACAGCTGGGAAGTGTCTGAGGCCAGATTTGAACTTAGGACCTCCCATATCTAGGCCTTGGTTCTCAATCCACTGAGCTACCCAGCTGCCCCCTAGACCAAACTTAAAAGGAAAATTAAAAAAAAATCATAGCTGAAAAGCAGTTTTTAAAGACCATTGGGCAAGCTGAAGCTAAGGATCTCACAAGACAACAAGAATTAATAAAGCAAAGTCAAAAGAATGACAAAATAAAAGGAAACATGAAATATCTCACTGAGAAAATGACCAATTTGGAAAACCAATCTATACAAGACAATTTGAGAATTATTGGTCTACCTGAAAACCTGGAAATAAACATAGTCCTTGACATCATACTACAAGAAATTATCCAAGAAAACTGCCCTGAGGTTCTTCAACAAGAGGGAAAAATAGATATTGAAAGAATCCATAGATCACTCTCTACATTCAATACTCAAAAGGCAACCCCCAGGAATGTAATTGCCAAATTCAAGAGCTTCCAAGCTAAGAAGAAAATATTACAAGAAGCCAGAAAGAGACAATTCAAATATCAAAGAGCAACCAATCAGGATTACACAGGATCTGGTATCCTCCACACTAAAGGACTACAAGGCTTAGAATATGATATTCAGAAAAGCAAGAGAATTGGATCTACAACCAGGGATCACCTACCCATAAAAATTGACTATATATTTCCAGGGGAAAGTATGAGCATTTAACAAAATATAAGATTTCCAAATATTTGTAAAGAAAAGACCAGAACTAAACAGAAAACTTGATAACGAAATACAAAAATCAAGAGAAACATGAAAAAGTAAATAAGAGAGGGGAAATTAAAAAAAAAAATTTAAGGCTTTAATAAGGTCAGATTGTTTATATTCCTATATGGAAAAATGTTATTTGTAACTCTGAAAAGTTGTATTCACTATTATGGTAATTAGAGAAATTATTCATAGGTAGAGATTGGAGTACTAAGTGGCTTAAGATGATATGCAAAAAAAAAAGGGGGGGGCAAATAGAAGATAGCACCAAGAGAAACTTGAAGAACTAAGAAAAATAAGATAATCTATATCACAAAATGAGATGTATGGGAGGGGGAGGGAAAGAATACTATTAAAAAAAGGGAGGAAGAGAATACTAATAGGTAATACTCAAACCTTACTCTCAGTGGAATCAATTCTGAGAGGGAAGAGCATCTAGGTCCATTGGGGTATAAAATTCTATCTTACCCTATAGGGAAGTTAAGAGCGAAAAATCAAGGAAGGGAGTGGAATGGGGAGTACAAAAAGAGAGGGAAAGAGGGGGGAGGGAATTTAATAGACTCAAAAAATGTGAGGGGAATAAAAAGGGAGGGGGCAGAAATGGAAGTAAAATAAGGGTGGGGATTAGGGGGACTGATTAAAAACAAACCACTGGTGTAGAAGGAAATAGTGAAAGAAAAAAGGGCTGGACTAGAAGAGACCAGAAGAAGAAATCAAAATGTTGGGGAATACACAGGTGGTAATTATAACTCTGGATGTGAATGTGATGAACTCACCCATAAAACAGAAGCAAATAGCAGAGTGGATTAGAAACCAAAATCCTACCATATGTTGTCTACAAGAAACACACATGAGGCAGGTAGGCACACACAGGGTAAATCTATTGGACATCAACTGAAAAAAAAGGCAGGAATGCAATCATGATATCTGACAAAGCCAAGGTAAAAACAGATCTGATTAAAAGAGATAGGGAAGGTAATTACATCCTGACAAAAAGCAGTATAGACAATGAGGAAATATCAGTACTCAACATGTATGCACCAAAATGGTATAGCATCCAAATTTCTAAAGGAGAAACTAGTGGAGTTCAAATATGAAGGATAAACAACAGAATAAGTGCAGGTAACCTTTTTTTTTTGTTTGCAAAGTCTTTTCTTTGATCTAACAACTCTTGATCCCAACCATCATATTTCTTCTATGTATCTTCTTTGTGATGGTGATCATGGATTCTATCCAAATGAACTTTTTGTCCTCTGGTACTACATGATACTACTAATATATATTAGTAGTATAGTCTTTTATTCTTTTCTCACCTACAGTATTTATCTCTGCCTGGATCCCACAGAAATCTCTAATTCAATATGCCTAAAACCAATCTTAAGAGCTTTTCCTCTAAATTTAATCTTTCTTTTGCCTTGGCTACTTCTGTATGAGGTGCCATCATTCAAAAGATTCCCATGTTTGAAATTTTTTTTGAGATTTGATTCTCCTTGCCCCTTCATTTCTCATGTTCAATAAGTTATCAACTTACATTAATTTCATCTCCATACTGCCTTTACTAACAGTTTCTTTCTATTAACATTGCCACTTACCAGGACTATTGCAACAACTTCCTAATAGGTGTTGCCCTCTCCACTTCCTCCCCCACTCCCTCTAGCTAGTCCATTCCACAAACTACTGCTGGAATCTTAGGAATAAACCTTAGGTATAATTCTTTTGAAAAATACTAGGTGACTTTCTGTTATCTGTCAAATAAAATCTATTTCCTTTGACCAGCATCCAAAGTCCTCTACAATCCGACACCACCCAAACTTTATAACTCTTTCCCATTTTTCCCTTCCGTGTATTCTATGACCCAGACAAACTAGCCTACTCTGAAAATTCTTGAAGTTTCTACATTTGTGCTTTTTCTTTTGCTGGTTCTAATGGTTAAATGTCCTCCTTTGACTTCTTCAAATATTGAATTATTACATTCTTTTCAGCAAGAATTCTTTACTTTTTCTATTCATTGGAACACGTTGGCAATTCAGTAAAATCTATAGAATTTGGTAATACCTCTTTCTCAGATTAACTGAAATAGAATTATCAAAATAAACATATATTAAAATTTTATGGTATCTAATTTAAGAACTTACTATAAAGTCAAACTCAGATGCATTCTCAGATAGGACAATGATCTCTTTAAGTAGGGATCTTTCCCCTAAAACTTCATATACCGTTTTTGTTTTATGATTTTTAATGAATTTATCATGCAAGATTATATATTACTGTAGTCTAGATTTGGATCTTATACTCCTACAGAATTATAAACTTCATGAGGGAAGTGAATATATTTTATCTAAATTTTTTGTCTCTCTTAGTGTTTTGCATACATTATGCTCTCAATAAATGTATAAAATAAATGATATAGTAATTATCCATATCATCTTATCATGGTAAGATATACCCTTCCAATGTAGTCCTGATTCCTAGTAGTACAGAGTATAGTAGATCTATTATCTCCTTTTCTCTGGACAATATTAAAGAATCCTAAGGTTATATTAGCTTTATTTATTGTGAGGGAGGCAGCAATCTCATCACAATACTGTCAATATTGTCATCCACATAATAATGTTAACTAATAAAATTCCTGACTCTTCATATTAACTATTACTTATATATGTTTAACATCATTATGTATTTGATTAAGTAGAATCAAAGGCAGAATCCTGAAGAATGACATTAGATATTTCTTTTTGAGTTCAAAATGATCCATTGATTAATATCTTTTGAGTGTAGTTACACAAGCAGATAACAATTCATCTTGCTTGTGTTTCTTCATGTTCTCCACAAGGATATCATACCATGAAATCCAGATATTGTCGGAACTAACATAGATAATTGGTTTGGGTTGGCCATGTCAAAAGGTCCACATAAATCCTGAAAAAGTATCTGTCATAACAGGTTGCTTCCTTTGGAATTATGTGCAAAGGGCTTTTTAAAAGAATGCCTGTCCTTTGAACCAGCCATACCACTGCTGGGTTTGTACCCCAAAGAGATAATAAGAAAAAAGACTTATACAAAAATATTTGTAGCCACACTCTTTGGTGGCAAAAACTTGGAAGATGAGGAAGTGCCCATCAGTTGGGGAATGGCACAACAAATTGTGGTATCTGATGATAATGGAATACTATTGTGCTGAAAGGAATAATGAACTGGAGGAATTCCAGAAAAACTGGAATGACCTCCAGGAATTGATGCAGAGTGAAAGGAGCAGAACCAGGAGAACACTGTATACAGAGACAATACACTGTGGCACAATTGAATGTAATGGACTTCTCTACCAGCAACAATGCAATGATCCAGGACAATCTAGAGGAACTGATGAGAAAGAATGCTATCCACATCCAGAGAAAGAATTGTAGGAGTAGAAACTCAGAAGAAAAATATATGATTGATCACATGGTTCGATGGAGATTTGATTGAGGTTTTGGTGTTAAAAGATCACTTTACTGCAAATATGAATAACATGGAAATAGGTTTTGAACAAAGATACATGTATAACCAGGTGGAACTGCTTGTCAGCTCTAGGAGGAGGGAGGGAAGAAGGAAGGGAAAAATTATGAATCTTGTAACCATGGAAAAATATTCTAAATAAATAAATATTAAAAATAAATAAATAACAGGTTGCTTCCTAAGAGGCAAGCAACATAGTAGAGAAGGAATCAGAATACTTGTCTTTCAATTCTAGGTCTATTACCAACTACTTTGTGACCTTCAGCAAATTATTTAACTTCCTTAGACCTACTTTGCTTACCTCTAAGGTTTCTCCAGATCTAATCATATATAACTGTATTGCAACTACCTATCAGGCTATTTATGATCACATATGATCTACTGCTCTTTCCCCTCTAAGAATTGGCCTTTCTATTCTTCTCTCAATCCTGCTGTTTCAGCACTAGTACCATCAGTAGCTTTTTATCTCCTCTGTTTATTTTTCAGGTTTCCCGTCTTTCCACGAAAGATCTAAAACTCAGTTTGAAAATTAGTGTTGTATCCCCTGTAACTGGAGAAATTTTCAAAGCAGAGATAAATACTTTCTGAGCTTTCCTCAGTAATAGTTTTTAGGTGCTCAAAAGGAGTCTTTGACTTGGCCTTGGATCTCCATGCTCCTATTACTGGCTTTTATTATGCCAGACTCCATTAGAGATAACAATAGATAAGCTCTACCTATGGCATTTTGCTCATCTCATAAACCTATAAAAAAAGGAAATAAAGTTAGTTTGATATGAGTAATTCTTAGAGAAGCATGCTGGCTCACCCAGTGACTCTCATTTCATTTTCCAACTATGCACAAAAATATTCATTTGGTAATCTATTCTAGAATCTTAATGACTGAATTTGAGTTTACCACTCTAAAATTCCTGGAATCCTCTTAGCACTTGAAAATTCAAAATGAAACAAAACAAACAAAAAACCATATTTCTTTATCTACAGTCTTCTCAAACCACTTTTATTCTTCTAGAGTTTAATAGATTACTGAGACTGTTAACATTTTAGCAATCATAATTAAATTCTTTCAGTACCATGAAAATAAATCCATTCAGATGAGAACATCTGAACTCACCCAGAGGAGTAAGGTGTTTTGTTACTATCTTCTCACTTATCTTGGCTTTAAATTTCTTCTCAACTTTATTTGTTCTTTTTTTTCACTAGCTAGAGAAGACAGAAACAAAATGGGAGTTCGGTTGTTCTGCTTTTTGTCTGACTCCATCATCTGCATCAAGTAGTGAGCCTATCCATTTTCTGATGCTTCTTTGATATATGCTGAGAGGTTTTTCATTTGTTTGTTTTTTTAATGTCTCCTGCATTTCCCCCAATCTCAATGCACTTTAGCCATTCCTATATCATTAATAGAGGTCTAAAGGAAAAATTCACTATTTGTTAAATCATTCTCCTTACAACTTTTATTCATATCTCTTTTAAAAGTGGAGCTTATTCAAGAGTTATTTGTAGAGCTACATTTATCTCTTTAAATGACCTTTTCTTTGGAATTGTTCAGTAATGTATTTTGAGAAAATACTTTTTAAAGCCTCTCAATTAAAATTTAAAGCCTCTAAAAATTGCTTTAGCTATCTTTGTTTTTTATAATGTCAAGCCACAGAATTATACTTAAGGAGAACTTTTCACAAGGTCCCCATTACTTCCATTTTATCAAACATTTAATGGCATTTACTTTTCTTTGCATTAGGAAAAACAAACACAAACAAACAAGGGACTGCTAATAAGTCACTTTATCTTGAGCTTAAGTATTTGTTTCATTTGGAAGTGCCTGTTTGGTAAATGCTTCAGATCTTGTTCATGATCTGTGTGTATGCTTCTTAAGAAATTGTTTTTCTTCCTGTTTTTAATTATTTTTATTTTGAATTAAATAAACACCCAAAAAAGATTTTAATGTACAAACTGAAATCAAAAGAGTAGTATTTATGAAAAATGTGAATCTCTTTTATATAGTTTGCTTTTTTGAGCTATATGATAAATTCGATGTTGCTTTCAAAACTGTTTTTCTTGTTCAATTTGTTCTGAATTTCCTTTAATAATCTTTGGCAGATTTCAAAAATGTTTCTACAATATTACTTTTTTTTTGGTTACCCTATCGATTGTTTTACTCTCAAATTCCCCTACCAAATATGAAAACAACCCTTATAACAATCATAGTCAAATAAAACCAATGTACACATATGCCATTTGAAAAAAAATATATTTCATCTGGTACCTTGAATCCATCACTCCTCTGTCAGAAGGCAGACAACATAATTTCCTCATCAGGCCTGTGGTTGGTCATTGCCCTGATGAGAGTTGTCTTTCAGACTTTCAGAGTTGTATTCTTTATGTAAGAATGGGATTTGTGCAAAGGGGAATGGGACAGAAAGAGCCAGAGAAGGAGTGACTGACAGTTGGTGACAGTTGGTGACAGTTGAGACCAGAAAGGATGCAGGGGAATTCTCCAGAGGAGGAAGAAGGAGAAGGAGGCTTCTGGCTGAGGACTGGAGAGAGGGAGGAGGACATTCCAGCTTGGATCCAGTCCTGAGGGCTCCTGAGGATCTTTCTTTGGACACTGAAACCCTGATTCCCTGGTCAAAGGCATCCCATTGCTTCTCACCCAGCAAGACTTCAACAATGAGTCAGCTAAGTGTTTGGATTCCGTTTTGGGAGCCATCTCTTAGGCTCCTTCTCCAATTACCCAACCTTACTGAGAGACCCTTACGGTCAAACTTACAATTATAGACAAGAATAGAAATAGGAAATAGAAATAGAAATTGAAGGAGAAGGGGTGAGGGGAGATGCTTAGGAGTGGGAACCACAAAGGTTCCCACCCAAGTGACAAACCCCATAGAAATAGAGAAGAGGGCACCCCCAAATCCCTCTGCCTTTCACCCCTTTTCCCAATCCCTATATTGATAGTAATAAAAGACATTCATTAGTCAGGTAGTGTTCCAGAGTGCCTGAGAAACGAGGAGGAGGGGAATCACAGCTTGGTCTGGCTGCCTCCATCTTGGAGCCAGGCCACCACTGTGAAGTTGGTTAACCTCAGGGGAGGCTTGCATGAACCCCGTCTTCATTCAGAATCAGATTGGGGTCCCCCATACCTCATCTTATAGGGAAGCCTTGCCCCCAACTCCTGTGGGGTGGCACGACTGTCTAGGTCACCCTGTTTTGGGGTGACGCCCCCTTGAAGTCTCGGCAGTGTATATTAGGCGCGAGGGGAGAGCCAGAAGAGTCTCACATCAAAGACTCTATCTCCCCTCCATAAACATCCCTACCTGGCTCTTATTATTATTACATTTACAATGTTATTAGCGTAGAAAATATTCTCCTCATTCTGCCCATTTGTTTCTGTATCAGCTCTTATATATCTTCCCTTCCAGGTTTCTCTAAAACCATCACATTTGTCATTTATTACAATATTCTATTATATTTATACATAATAATGCTTGGCCATTTAAAAAATAACAGACACTTGTCTTGTGTGAGTTCTTTGTAAAATAATCTTTTAGGCATACATTTATTTGGTATTTCAATAACATGGCCAGCCTATTGGAGTTGTGCTTTCTGCAACAGATTTTGAATACATCACTTTGATCAAGAAGAACAAACAGAAGGTATAGAACTATAGAAGCTATAGAACTAATAGTGGCATTGCTGAGTCAACGAATTAAGCCCCTGCTTACTTTGAGGGAATATTTCCAAATTTCTTTCTAGAATGAACCAACTCATAGTTTCCAAAAAAGAGCACAAGTATATTTTTCTTCCCCACAATCTTTGCAACAATTATAATTCTTTTTTTTTTTCAGCTTAGCCAGTCTTAGAGATATAAGGTAGAAATTCAGAGTTTTTAGTTGCATTTCTATATCAGTGATTTGGAAAATTAGGGAATGGTTGCCTTTCTTATATATTTGAATTTTCATTAAAGCTTGATGCAAAGACTCCCCTCAGATTATTATTTACTTTCATTTACTTTCTAATTTTCATTATAAGTTGTTTGTGTGAAAGCTTTTCAATTTTATATAATCAAAGCTGTCCATTTATCTTTAACAATTCATTCTATTTTCTTATTTATTCCTGAACTCTTCCTTTATAAAATGTGAAAGGTTTATGTTTTTTTACTTCCTTAATAGATTTATAATTTCACTTTTTTATCTTAGTCATATGTCCATTTGAAGCTTTTTGGGTTTTATAGTGTGAGAGCTTGGTCTAAACCTTATCTCTGCCAAATTGCTTTGCAGTTTCCAAATTTGTTTGAATAGTGAGTCCTTACCCTAATAGTTGGAGCATGCAGATTTGTCAAGCACTATGCTACTGTTTATGTATATTGTGTACTTCATTTGTTCCATTGATCAATTTTTTTTAGATCTGGTTCTGCTAGACCTTTTCAATTTTTTTTTTTCCTTCATAATTTCTCTGGAGAACTTCAAATCCCTGGCTCCATAATATTTCTTTATCCTCTGTGCTTTCTTGTCTCTGCTCATTTTTCCAGCCTTACTTCCTAAATGGAAATTTTGTGTGTCCCACTGCTCTTTTAAAACCATCCTTTTTGAAGTAGGTATAAATAGACATATAATTTTGTGTCTCTATGTACTTCTGGAATGAAGGATGGGGCCTTCTTTTGTACTAAAGAGTATTCTCATCAACCTGGGTAGCAGAGGACTGTGTTCTTCAGGTCTAAAGTAGCTGGCCAGTTCAGTGTGTGAAGGAAATAAATATAGGGAGAATAGATTGTGCTATATTGGGTGTAGACATGGCAGTCTATACTGGGAGACTTTGGCTCCAGAAGCAGGTTTCATATTCCTTGTTTAGACTCGGATCCAACCAGGCAGCCCTCCAGGTTCCCATGCACACTGCTCAGACTCTAGGGTTCCATTGCATGTGCCGTAAACCCCATCCCTTCAGTTAGGGAAGACTTCCCAGAATCACACTGGCTTTTTTAGCTGTCCCTTCACTAGAAGCCTGAGCATAAACATGAGTGGGCAAAATGCATGTACTGTAGTTTCTACTGGATTATTTTTAGCTTTTAAAAAAAATCCTGAAGTAGCTATAAGTGAACAAGCTGTTTGGCTTCCACTCACTACAGCATCTTTGAGGGAGTCACTTTTGATTTTAATAACTTTCTACAATGGAGCAATTTAGTTCATCATTCTTTAGATTAACTACCACTATATCTCATGCATCCTTACATAGAATATAGATTACACTCTGAAAGTACTGAATGACTATTTGTTATGATTATGTTATGATTATATAAAATTTATTTAATGAATTAGAACAAAGTTCTTATATGTTAAATGCACATATATATGCATACATTTGGGGCCAAAGAGGAATTTACTTAAAAAAAGGTCAGATGGACTCCATTAAATGATAAAAATCTTTTAGAACCACTACCAACCACTATTCACTATTTTTTTTAAAACCCTTACCTTCCATCTTGGAGTCAATACTGTGTATTGGCTCCAAGGCAGAAGAGTGGTAAAGGTAGGCAATGGGGGTCAAGTGACTTGCCCAGGGTCACACAGCTGGGAAGTGTTTGAGGCCAGATTTGAACCTAGGACCTCCCGTCTCTAGGCCTGGCTCTCAATCCACTGAACTACCCAGCTGCCCCCTATCACTATTTTTAAATGCTTATCTTGTCATAGAATCAACACTATATTTTATTGGAAGGGTTAGGCAATGGGGTTCATATAGCCAAGAAATGTCTGAAGCTAGACTTGAACCCAGAACCTCTCATCTACAAGCCTGGTTCTCAATCCACTGAGCCACCTAGGTACCCCTATCACTATTATTTTTGATTGAAGTACACATAATTTTTTTTAATGTTGCGTAAGAGAAATGGTCCTGGTACTGAAAAGTAGTTTTATTCAAATCTGTTCATCACAAGTTACAGGCAACAAAATATTTGTCTTATTCTTCCAAGGTATGTTAGCATTTCATTTGTTTTAGGTTGTTCTGAATGGTTTCCACTTCATCATTCCAAATTAAAATACATACATTACCATCTAACCACCTAAAACCTGGCTTTGACCCTCCTCAGTTTATCTACTACGGAGTTCAATGAGTCTACTACCATCTGGGTGGGGTAGTCTCCTTTGATGGGCTTCCTGAGCTGTTAAAACTGGTGAGACTGAGCTATTCGCCCTCCCTCTTAGTCATCTCTTCTTGGGTTATTAGCTGCTGTGCAGGGTGAACTCCATAAGGGAACGAGCAGTGCTAGCTATCCAAGGATCAGTCTAGCTAAGTACAGAGAAGCTTGTCACCAGAAGACTGGCCAATAGATGAAAATTTGTTGGTCATGGCATTCCTTGAAACAAGTACAAATACAAAATGGTACTGTGATTTGTGGCCTCATTCTACTTTCTCTGTGATAATGATGAAGTGGATTAAATAAAGCATGGTGAGAATCATACTATCCTCACTTCCATTAAAGATATTTTCTCCTTCCAGAACTTTAACTATCATCTTGATATGGATCAAATCTCTATTTTCTAACTCTGATGTCTGTCCAGAGTGGCATTCCAGTTGCCTACTGATTATCACTAACTGGATATTCCAATCAACATGTCCAAAACTAAACTTACTGAATGACTACAGGGTTCTTTCAGATTCCCCTATCTCTACTGATTGCACCACTATTTCACTAGTCACTCATGTTCATAAACTAGATCATTACTAATCATGGTGGTATGGGAAAGGGACTTCAAAGACGACCGACTGCAAGCTCTTCATTTGATAGATGACAAAAGTGGCCTTGAAAAGTTAATGTTCAGGGTCAAAGGTGGCACTCAGCAGAAATGGAATTTGAAACCAAGTCCTCTGAATCTCATCAGTGTTCTGCCTAATCTTAAAACTCAACATGCCCCAAATGGAATTTATCTTCTTACTACTATCCCATATTCCTAACTTCCCATTATTCTCATCAAGGTATATGACCATCCTTCCAATAACCCAAGCTAGAATCCAAGTATCATCCTCAAATCTTTACCATCTTCTCACCACCGATGTATGATATCATCCAATCTATTGTTAAAGTCTTACTGATAATACCTTTGTAAAATCTCTCACATATATCCCCTTCTCTACTCTGACACTTCCATCATCCTGTGCAGGTCCTCATCATATTACACCTGAATACTAGCTTACTGATTAAGCTCCCTATATCCAGTCTGTCCCCACTCCAATTCTTTTCTTTCTTTCTTTCTTTCTTTCTTTCTTTCTTTCTTTCTTTCTTTCTTTCTTTCTTTCTTTTCTTTCTTTCCTTCCTTCCTTCCTTCCTTCCTTCCTTCCTTCCTTCCTTCCTTCCTTCCTTCCTTCCTTCTTCTTTTTTTCCTTTCCATTTTTTAAACCCTTAACTTCTGTGTATTGGCTCCTAGGTGGAAGAGTGGTAAGGGTGGGCAATGGGGGTCAAGTGACTTGCCCAGGGACCTCCTGTCTCTAGGCCTGACTCTCAATCCACTGATCTACCCAGCTGCCCCTCCAATTCATTTTCAATTCAGCTGTTAACGATCTCTCTGAAGTGTTGGTCTAATCATGTCACCACTGACATCATTCCTCATCATTTCACCCCAATCCTCATTAGATCAATTTCAGTGGCTCCCTATTGCCTCAGGGTAAGATAAGATCCTTCTTGGTTTTTAAAACCCTCCATAATTTGGCCTCTTCTTTACTTTTCCAGTCTTTGTATACCTTACTCTTCCCCTTCTCCCCATATACATCTCCTGTACTTTGTGACCCAACACTAGCTTCCTTATTGTTCATCAAATAAGACATTCTATTTCCCAACTCCAGACATTTTTCATTGGCTGGGTTCCATTTCTTCAAGTTCCAGAAAACGAAAAGCTTTTCCTAATCCTTCTTAAACCTAGTAAATACCTCCTATATCCTGGCATCTCCAACTCATTATACTACATATATATGTATGTATATATATATATACATATATATATATATAATTATTCATCTGTTTAGATATATATTGCTTATACACAATAGTTTGCCATGCTGACTCCCGAATTCCACTGTGAGTTTGAGACCGGAGACTGTCTTGTCTTTCTTGGTCTTCCAGTGCTTAGCACGATACACATCCTGCACATGATGACTATTTTCCCTGACTCATTCTGCACTGCTCTGCATTGTTTCTAAGTCTTGTCAATACCTTTAACTTCCAACCACTCATCATTCCCAGTGCCCCCACTTCAAATCAATGCCCCATCTATCACCTAGACTAAGCAATAATTTAACAAGATTTCTGAACTTCTAGTCTTTATCTATTCTCAAACAAATTCATGGGCCTTCCTCATACAAAAGTATTTTCATGTGATTTCACTACTTAAAAATCTTGAACAAGTGCCCAGGTCATCATAATGAATGAGTCAGTCAAGCCTCTCTACAATCTGGCCCTAATCTACCTTTATAGATCTACTGCACATTATTCCACTTCCTGACAAACTTGATTATTTGAAAGCACCTAAACCCATTCTATGTTTTTACTTGTCATGTCCATGACTCCATTTTCTATCCCTATAATGCCCTCTCACATCAATCTCATCTTTTTATGCTCCTTTTACATGCCATTAGTCTATTTTGCATGACTTTTTCTATGTACATGTATAATATTCTCCTAAATTGTAAATTCCTAGAGTATGAAAATTCTTTATATTCCTCTAAAAATCTATCCTAATACCCTGAGTACTAGGTAGGATTTTGTTATAACTAAAGGAAATCTAGGGTAGACCTTTTTGTTATAACTAAAGGAAATCTAGGGTAGACCTAGGAAAAAGCACATAGTAGGGATGGTGCAATTGTCCCAATAAGGAAAGACCAAGTTATCTCAAATATGGCACTAAATGAGTTACAACTTAGAAAAGTAAATTTAGTCTTGGTGCAGGGGAGTAATAGGATTTATTCTAGGCTGCTATGTAGTATTTCTCAGGGACTTCTCAATCCTCTATTATTTTCAGAGTTAACTTTTCCCAGTAACTGCCTAATATGGGCTTATCCACAAGTTTCTCTACTAGGGAGTGTGGGGATACAACCCCAAAAGCTTGGTGAATTATTGTAAATTTTTTAAAAGGTGAGTGATTTCTTTTATTGGCACAATTAAGCTAACAAGAGAGAATTCTTAGGAAATACTTTAAAACAGATGTAGTCAATTTGTCAACATATTTACAATATTCCAATCTCAGATTCACTTTTCTCAAACAATGGAAAGTGCTTCTCAGCTTTCTTCTGTTATCATTCATTAACAATATTCAGGTTAGGCATGCTAATTTATATATTATCTTAAGCCAAATAATTAAACCTTTCTTTAGGAAAGAAAAATTCTAACCTCTAGAATAAAGCATTAAACAGAATGTTAAATTGTTTCAATAAATTTGGACCACTTTATTTTTATCATTCACTTAATTCAAGACATGACTTATTATGGAATTTAAAACACATACCAGGAAATGAAAACAATCAACTACAGAATTTTTAGACATTACTCAAACTTTTAATGTATCAATTTATTGCATATGTCAGTACAGAAAAATAGAAAGTGTTTTTTAAAATAAATTTATTGTAAAAAATCAAAATGTAAATGTTTAAGACTGCCATGGTTAGCACATAAATATACTGCAACATTTAAATTTAATTTATAAAATGCATTACATCACTATTTCAAATAAGAATGGCAAGGAAATGAAAAAATATATGACTTACATTATGAATTCAGAATACCATTTTTTTACATCCTGAATATACTTTAATACAGAGAATTTGATAACAGTATACACTGTACTGACAGGAATTCTGCTAGCATTATAAATCATTTTGAACACCACATACCACTCCTCCCTGTTACATGTGTATTTATATATGGCACTTTTGTAAAGTGTCTCTTGTACATAGTCCTATTTTAAAGTATACATAGTTCTAAAAATATGAAATATAAATGGAGGTATATTTGTGTCACTTGGCCAAGATGGGCTGATTCATGGGTAAGATGAGTTTGCATTAATTTCACCATATGAATGAATGTATGACACTTTTGATTAGCCAAGAGATGCTGATGTGCATATATTATATTTAACAAACAGAAGTGCATTTCACTGACTACCCTTTCAACTGGGAAATTTATAAATAGATGTTTGTGCTATGTCATTTTGTAACTTTACCTGAGTGATATGAAGGAAGATAGCTCAATTTAACTGGATAATCTGAAAGCATTATTTGCATTTTTTTTCAAAATTTCATAAATGATGCCAAAAATAACGAGGGAGTCGTAGAATCCTTATTAGTAGTCTCCATTCATGACCTAGAAGAAAAAGTGACTTCTCAGAGACATGCTTATGATCTCATCCCAAATTCACTTCCAACTGTAATGGAATACAATTTAAATAGTACTACAAAATATAACTTTCCATGGCAGGTTTTCAAGATAAAAATTTACATAAAATTGGTTATGGCCTTAATTCTTGTAAACCACAAAATAAATCTATTTCCTCTACTATTATTGACCAAATGTACTGACAAGTAAATATTAAACTGAATAACCAAATGAACTGAATATTTGCCAATTCTAGCAAGTCAGAACATAGTAAAATAACTAGAAAACAGCAGAGATGCATAAGATTAAAGCTGGGAAATACATAAATATGTAATTATCAAGTGACCAAAATAGCCACTGTAAAATAAAGTTAAGTTTCTCCAGATATTAAAATCGAAGTTCCATCCCCCATTTTTTTTAAAGAAACAGTAAATACAACATAATTTCAAAAATGATTGTTGCCCAAAGTATGGCAGCATCAGCTAGTGCTTCAAGGACCTTCATATATTTCAAAAGTGCTTTAAATGCATGAATTTCTATTGTATGTTGGTTAAGTTTCTTGATTACCAAACTAATTTTATTGCTGCCCTCTTATCCTCCAGTATGATGAAACATATTCAGTTTTCCTTTTCTGGATGTACGTTTCTTCTGTCCTATTGTGTAATATAAGTGGATTCTTCCATTGTTGAGGTATTTTCTCTGAGTACAGTATCAAATTTGCTTTTATAATTCTTTAGTGGAATATTTTTTTTATCTTGCCAAGAACCATAAAAATGGGACTTTACTATATTTTAAGATAGTCCCTCCCCAAAATACAACTACTTACTAATTGAAATTTCATGAGGGAAAAATCTTTTATGACAACTATTGCAAAATAACTAAATCAGAAAGTGTGTGTAGTTCCATTGTTTCTGACAGATGATCAAAAAGAAAATGATGGAATTTATTCATTTTATCATGGCCAGATGATCAGTTTTGGCCATACAACTTGAAATATGTTTGAAAACAGGTTGCCATGGGTTTCACAGACCTCTGATGTACTATTAAAGACTGTTCCCCACCCCCTCAAGCCATCTGACTAGAGGATGCTTTCCCAAATACCTAGTAAAGAAAGATACTACAGACTCCATACACAAATTGCTCAGTACATTATAGAAGTCACAGGCGCTTTTCCTCAAAAAGACAAGAGGACATAATACACTAGCACCCTTTTAAAAAATTGCCATTTAGCAATTTTTATGGTTTAACAGAGAGATGGAGGGGATAAACAATTAGCCTAGATGAAAATGAAGATTTCAGCACAAATTCCTACAGTGTTTACAATTAAGTGTTGATGGGTAAATGTGGACATTATTAATTGGTCATAATTTTCTAGAATTGATTCATTATATAACAAGTAAGCACAATGAAAATGTATATATTATTTTGAATGATATTAAAAATATAAAATTTAATGGAGCACATGGACATTATGTAAATTTTTATGGTGGAAAATTTATCAATAGATTACACTTTCCAAAATACCAGGGAGCTTTTCTTACAAGAAGAGCACTTGTCTCAATTATTCGGTTATATAAAAAGAGTACTCCCAATAACTCACTGACTTTTTATCTTTAATACTGAAGTGGATTGTATTATAAAAATGATTTGTGGAAAATATTTCTGGTCCAAACTTCATAGAACAAGTTTTAAATAAGGCCAAAATTATTACTGATTTACTGAATCTTTATGCTATGGCTGCTTTTATTAAGTCAAGGAAGAAAAACTGAAAAGGTAGGAACTTAATGAGAACCATGTTTTTAAAAAGAATTGTAAAGTTGATATATATGTACAAACCTCATTTACACATAACTGTCAAACATTACTGAAAACAACTTACCGTATCTATGGCTCATCTGCTACATTTTTGGTAAGGTAGCATTATGGAATACTCCAAGAGTCAAAGGGAGAATATTTCTGCAAACATATCTAAAAACTACTTCCATTTAAGCCTACTAAATAGTGTAGCCTAGAAACCTTAAAAAAAATACTTATTGTGAAAATATGCTATATGGCAAAGTCAGGAAATTCTCTGCCCTCCACTTCTACAGGAATAAAATACTTCCTATAAAATCTATCATTTGATGTAGACATTGTTCTTTCTAATACCAGATGAAGCAGTAAACCAAAGGACACGATGTTTTCTTTTTTTTTTTTCTTTTTTTTGGTAAATCCACTGAGCTGACATCCTGGCTTTGGTTTGGGTTTTACATGGATATTGGGACTTAAAATTCAAATAAGGATTAAAGTTCAACTCTCCTATATAACATATACAATCACATAATGAGAAGTACTTTCAGAGTTAGCTCTTTAAAAAATTCAAATTTTTGTTATGGCTGCTATTAATATGTCTAGCTGCGGACTTAATATTTACATAAACTAAAATTCTCTTTGCCATCAAAATGGCTATAAATGTTTAAAAATGTAGATAAACACAATCAACCAAAGCTGCAATAAAATCCTAAATACCTATTTTTACATGCCAAGGATTTTGATTTTATCCAACAGAAATACTATGATTACATTTGGAAAAGGGCTTCTACTTATTACTAAAGGGGAGAAAAAAAAAAAAAAAGACCTCAGCACTTACATAAGCTAAGTAAATGGCACCCTGCACATAGGCTTTTATGGTTTATCCTCTTGACAAACATGTAAAAAAATGTTTACATAAAAATAAATATAAGCCAAATTATAGTATACACTAGTATACTATTGGTGTTATTTACATTAAAAATGTTGAATTGCATAATTCATGGGAATAAAATACTGGCATGCGTTTTGTATTAATTCTTGAAGTAAAATATGCAGTTATAGAACATAGTTTACCAACCCCATGATTGTCCCAATATTTCCCAAAGTGAAGAATAAGGAAAAATGTCTTGATAGCTCAACTTTTTCTCCTTGTCTCCTCCCAATCCCAAAGTTTAAGAATAGCATAGATTATACATCATTACCACTGCTATAACCAGGAACTTTTAAATAGTCTCCATTATACTGGCATATTAAAATATGGATACATATCCATATTGAAAGGTTTGATGAAAATGTATGAAACTATTTCAATAATGACAGTTCTTCAAATGTAAAAACTATCTGGATCATCACAGAGAAGTATTAAAGACCTTTCAAAGTTTTAATTTTACTCTTAGGCAAGTACAGACATAATACACATTTAAAAATTAACATTCTTATCACTTTGAACAAATCAAGATACAGTGCATTAATCAGAAAGAGCATTATATAATCGTTACATTAGATGAAGTCTTTGCCATTTCTTCAGGGGAGTGACTTTTTATAACTTCTTTGATGAACTGTTCAAGTGCAGTGAAATAACCCTGGCACTGCCATGTGTCATTATGAGTTCCATCGGGAAAAATTGCTAATCTCTTAGTCCGAGACGGGGATAGTTCATAAAGCTGCTTCATCATTACTGGTGGAATTAACTGGTCTGAGAGCCCAGAGATGAAAAGAGAAGGCATTCTGCACTGAGAGATTTTTCTGTAGGACAGGAATTTATTTTTGTAGCACCACAAAGGAAGATAACGCATTGGAAAGAAAGAAAATAAAGTAGTTGCCATATGTGGTATGCTTAGAAATGTGTTCTCTACCATGATGGCTGAAATCCTATGGGAATTTTCAGAAGCTAATTGAATAGCCACTGCTCCCCCCAAGGAACGGCCAAAAAGAAAAATTTTTGTTTTATCAAGGTCAGGTCTGGTCATCACATAGTCCAGCACAGCTTCAGAATCTAAGTAGAGTCCTTCTTCACTTGCTTCACCTTCACTTTTTCCATAACCTCTATAATCAACAAGTAAAAGGTTAACTTTCAAGTTAACCAGCATAAGCAAAGCATTTGGCAACCTATGACCAATATTGCCTGCATTTCCATGAAAATAAATGACAGTTGGGGAATATGTTGAATCATCTCCAGTGTATCTCAGCAAAATTAGATTGAGAAGCACTCCATCTTTGGTTCTAATGAAAATGTTTTCATGTGGAATGCCAGTGGGCATAGGGACATAAAGACGGGATGATGATGGCTGTTCTGGAAAATAAAGCAATACATCCTGGAATTTATACAGAATACCTGCTATTGATACAAATATTAACACAAGTAAGGTGATGCCTCCATATAGATGGAAAGTTACTATTAAAGGTAAAAGAGAAATACGGCAGAGAGCCCAAGACCATGAAGCTAAGGCTAATAGCCATCTTTCAACAAAGGTCCACAACATCCATGACTTTTCCATTGTAGGTCTCCTTGAATTATTATTCCATATGTATCCTAAAAAAGAAAAAGATATACATAACCAAAAATTCCAAAACAGTATTTCACTAACTACACAAACCTTCCAATCATCTTTTTCATAACATGTCAGTAGTATTAAGGTAACTTTTGTGGATGGGTATTCATCCGAAAAAGATCCACAGGAAAAAGACAGATATATTATAACTAAGAACTTATTCCTTAAAAACTGCATTGCAGGGGGCAGCTGAGTAGCTCAGTGGTTTGAGAGCCAGGCCTAGAGATGGGAGGTCCTAGGTTCAAATCTGGCCTCAGACACTTCTCAGCTGTGTGACCCTGGGCAAGTCACTTGACCCCCATTACCTACCCTTACCACTCTTCTGCCTTGGAGCCAATACACAGTATTGAATCCAAGAAGGAAGGTGAGGGTTTAAAAAAAACAAACAAAAAAACTGCATTTCAGTAATTAGGATATCAGATCAAGACACTTGCCTATATACCGAAAATGTATTCAGAGCACAGTTTTCTTAAAGTTCATCTTAGGTATCACTTAAGAGAATTATTCTACATCAGAGCAAAAGAAACAAATATTAAAACTAATAAGCCTATTAAAAAGTGAGATCTTATTATAATAAATTGATTTCTAAAATAATTTTTTTCTTACAGGCTTTTGATTATCCTCTTTACTTGATCAATTAGACTTCATATCATGTCTATGCTCTAGTACACACAACACAGAGGTATAAGCAATTTACTCTCCTATTTATGATATGTACCTCTTTATGCACTTAATATATTTTTATAGCAGAAGTCATTGCTAAAAGAGGTATGAGCAACTGCTTTCTTATTAAGGATATGATATAAAAAATTTTTATTTTGCCATGAGAAAAATTATCATTAAAAAAACAAGAAAAAAATGAACAAAAAAGATTTTCTTCTCTCAAGTCTTAACAGCTCAATTCAATAATGAACTTTTTTTAAAGAAGCCTTCAAAATCATTGTCTTGATATTTAAGAACAATTAATTATTTTCTTTTCAAATGAGCCAAAAATTGATAAACTAAAAACCTGGTAAATTGAATGCTTTTTTCCTTCAAAGGCAGGGAATTCAACACCTTATGATTTATACTCAGCTTTTGCACAAACCTTTTTCTTTTCTTAAGTTTCACACTATTATACCTAACATATATATTGATTTATTATGCCAAAAATATGTATAAAGAAACCATATAAGAAAGAATGAAAAGCAACACAAACTAAGATAAAACAGAAAACAGAATAAAATGGATGGAGAAAAACTCCTAAAATTGAGACAAGTTATTAAAAGAATAGGAAGTTTCTATAGGACTCATCAACATGATGAAATGTAAATACAATATTTTAAAAACATGTTGAATTCTTAACTTACCGTCATAATACAAAATTCTACTTCATAATAGAAGCTTATAATCTTATAGTAGCATTATTTATTTTTAGTCCCCCCCACTGCTATTTTTATTTGCTTATCATCACAGAATTATAAATTTAGAACTGGAAGAGATTTTCAAGGTCATTTAGTATCACACCTTTATTTTACAGATAAGGAAACTGGTACTGTACAGTGTCTGAAAGACAATGGAGGCACAGGCCTTCTTGAAGACTACAAGTCCAGTGTTCTATTCACTAAAAGACACCAAACCTCTTTGTTGGTTAATGGCTACTTAGTTACATACAAATCTGATATGCTAAAAAATATAAAAGCAGATTTTCAGAACTAAAGAGAAATAAATAATATACATTATAGCACATTAAAAATGATGAATATGAAGGCCTAAGAATTTTTTAAAATAAAAAGTAATTCAGACTTTTTCACTATGGTACTGACAATCAAATAGTTATAGTAGTCCTCATTCTTAAACTGTTTAGTAAAATTTCTTTTTCAAAATTTTGAGTTATATGTTAAAATACTATTCTTTATTCACATTCCAGAAGCCAACACTGCCACTGAGCTGTGGCATGCTTTAATACGATTAGCAAATCTGTTCAATGAGAACATAAATTGTATTTAACAGAAGAAATGGTTGTTAGAAAATAAATCAAGTTTAGTAAATCGCATACTTGTGAAAAACCAGATTAACATTTGAGGGAAAAAAACCCAAAGTTTTCAGTCCAGAAACAAATAAGAGATCCCTCAGGAATTGTTAATATTAATAATTAGAAAGGGTTATCTGATATTGTTCTTTATTTAGTGATTAATTAGTACAAAAATTATATTACTAATAATTAGGACAAAAAAGAAAATCAAATTAGGTTTAGAATATATGATATTTAATGTAACTAAAGGAAATGAAAGAAACTGAGAAACAGTACTGAATGTCAAGTACTTCTAATTTGAAAACCTAACACCAAAATCCTACTGTATTTATTGTAATCAGTAGGAAAGGTGGCTCCTTGAGGTAATAAAGCCGATTTAGAACTGGGAAAAGTATATCAAATGTGTTGGTTTATATGAATCCTACTGGAAATAATCAGGAGGTAATGATAAGAGAATTAGGCTGAGATCTCCCTAGGTGTTCCTAACAGTGCTGAGGGAAAAAAAGCCATTTCTTGAAACAAAGATAAAACACATAATTATTAAGCTTGCTTTGTCAGAGTCCTTCACCCTTTCTCCATCTCCACTATATTACCTCTGAAACAAAGTAGAAAGCAAAAACTTGAACACATAGCACTTTATAGCATACAAAGTGTTTTATTTTGTTTTTACCATATTAATATATCATGATCCTCCTAGGTTCAAATCTGGCCTCAGACACTTCCCAGCTGTGTGACTCTGGACAAGTCACTTGACCCCCATTGTCCACCCTTTACCACTCTTCCACCTATGAGCCAATGCACAGAAGTTAAGGGTTTAAAAAGAGAAAATAAATAAACAAATTAATTAATTAGATATCACAATCATAAAAATATATATATATATGTATATATATCTCATGATCCTTACAAGCTTTTAATTTTTTTAATTTTTTTTTTTTTAATTTTAAACCCTTAACTTCTGTGTATTGACTTATAGGTAGAAGAGTGGTAAGGGTAGGCAATGGGGGTCAAGTGACTTGCCCAGGGTCACACAGCTGGGAAGTGTCTGAGGCCGCATTTGAACCTAGGACCTCCCGTCTCTAGGCCTGGCTCTCAATCCACTGAGCTACCCAGCTGCCCTCCTTACAAGCTTTTAAAGAAATAAGTACTATGCCCAATTTAGAGAAGGAAACTGTCCTCAATTGATGTGACTTGCTCAAGATCACACAGAAAATGACACAGCTAGGACTCTTAACTTGGTCTCCTGAATCTCAGTCTTGGGCTTTTTCTACTAGTACAGGGATGATGCTGCCTCAGACTTGAGAAACAGCTATTATTAATTTTTTTTTTAAACTGGGTCTTTTCCATCTCACACAATCAGGAAATATAGGGGCTACTCACAGGCCTGATCCCATCACTGACTGGGACAGGAAAAAGATTGGAATGGCTCAGTTACTTTCCAACCTAAGCAACTGGCAACGTGGTATTCCTCTCCACACTCTCCCTCACATACTAATGCAAAATTTCATGCAGACACCCTATCTGCATTACCCAAATCAGAATTCCAAAGATCAAGAAACCTACCAACCTCAGCCTCCCAGTATTAGCTAGGATTATAGGCTAGTGCCACAAACACCCAGTAAAATGAGGTGGTACCTCAGAATTGTTTTAATTGCATTTCTCTAACTAATAATGATGGAGTATTTTTTAAATGACTATCAATAGCTTTGATTTCTTTTTTTGAAAACTGCCTATTCTTATGTTTTAACCATTTATTAATTGAGGAATGATCTGAATTCTTATAAATTTGACTCGTTGTTCTCTCTCTCTCTCTGTCTCTGTCTCTCTCTCTCTCTCTGTCTCTCTCTCTCTCTCCACACACACACACACACACACACACACACACAAATGGGTCTCATTTTCTCTACATATATGTTGGTTGTGTATATTTATATAGTGTGCATATGCATATATAATAAAACAAAGCCCTCATTTTTTCTCTCTGTATATAGAGAAAATGAGGCCTTTATCAGAGGTACTTGCTGTATTTCTCTCCACCACCACCCAATTTTCTTCTTAGTTTTTTCTCTTTCTTTCTGTCTTAGAATCAATACTATGTATTGGTTCTAAAATAGCTAAGCAACTTGCCCAGAGTCACACACCTAGGAAGTGTCTGAGGCCAAATATGACCTCAGGCTCTCAAATTCACTGACTCACACCTAACTGCCCCCTTCTGCTTTCCTTGTAATCTTGATTGCATTGGTTTTGAGTAAAAATGTCCTGTCTCTCCTCTTATAAGTCTAAATTTTTGACATATTTTATTCTATTAATCTGAACTAGTTAACCAGTGTACCAGAACACAGTGTCGGCCTTTCACTGTCATCTGACTGCTCCCATCCTTCAAGTCCCTATTTAAAAGCCATTTTCTCTATAAAGCTTTACCAGATTCTGCTAGCTTGAAGGATTTTCCATTTGATACCAAAACACTTCATTTGTACTTCTCTTATATATTATAGTTATTTTTTGATGTGAAACATTCCTAATTTCATTGTAGTCTCTCTGGTCCAAGTATTTATTTATACTTCTCCTTCTAGTACATAGCACATAATGGGAAGTGTAAGGGAAGAAAGAATATAGTAAATCCAAAGCTAAATCTAAAGCTTAGATTGAAGTTTAGTAATTAATCTGTACCCAGAATCAGGATTTAATTCACCTCCTAAAAAACATTTAATATATGCCAAAGAATATAGCCTCCTAGTAAATTAGTTATCCATCCTTATTTTACCACCTCAATGTATATGCTAATGATAGCCCCTAAAAAGTCTTGAGTTCTTAAGCTTTCTTCTTTTAAGACAGGTAGCTCTTTGGAGAAGGTATTCTAGCCAAAAATTTGTTTCCTTTGTATTTAAATTCTGTATTAAGAAAGATTAAGTTTATTTGTAGAGTCTAGTAATGGTTGTTCAGAATATGACTGGTAAGGATAATATAATTTTTACTTCTGAAAATATAGTAAACTGAAAATTTGAATCTCAATTCAATTAAGTTCATTAGCAATTGCTTATCCATTGCCATCAAGCAAAATCAAATGATTAAGTAAATGCACATTTAAAAAAAACAACATTTAAATTACTCCTTTCCCCATAAAGTCATTGTGAATGTAGACTTTCAATGTGGTATGTTTTCTATTTTACACATAATAAAATGGAAGTTTAGAAGAGTTCATGTGAAGCCTCTGACCTAGGGTCACACAGCTAGTTGAAAAGCCATAATTTGAAGCCAGGTTTTCTAGCTGTTCAACACTCTTTGTATTATTACCACTTTGCTTCAAAGGGGGAAATGTGAACATTTAGCCAAAAAACTGATGGGTAACTTTTAAGATTTAAATGCCTTTAAGTGAACCTCCTAAATGAGTCCCAGAAGCCTAACTTCCATATGTTAAGAGAGAGCCATACACAGTTGAGGACCAATGTGATCCTGCTTTGTTGATTTAAGTTATTTTTAAAAGTCTTTGACTGTTTGCTAAAAAGAATGCAGCCATTCAAAAAAATCCCCCCTTTTTTGAAAACAAATTGAAGTTTTTTTCAGCCTTATAATATGTTCAAAAAAAATTGAAGTGCATTAAACATTTTGTCACATTTTCTACGTTGACGGTGTAAATATAAATATCGTCTAAATGTACAGATTGACAAGTTGTAATTATGTATAACTGTTGTCTCTCCTCCACTGTAAGAGATAGAAAAGCTGAAGTGTCAAAAACAATATCAAATGTATATAACAGTCTTCATAACAATTTAAATGAAGGCTTAACTAGTTTTAGCTAGGATATATTTGGAATGCTAACTAGTAATCATTTAAATACAACAATGTGAAGTAAATATATATACATACACATGTATTTAAATAAAAACAATTTTATATACAGAAACATAAAAAATAAAACTTTAATTAAACAATCCTGAAGGTACAGCAATGACATCAGCTCAAGTTGTCAAGCAACTTGCTTTAACAGTCTGATTCTGTGTACTAAAATCTGAACATCTTAAAATTCTCTCTAGCCTTCTCTAAAATTACTTGGGTTACTGCCTCAGCTGACTTAAAACTGACCCATACAACAGTATGCCCATCAACCTGTGATTAAGTTTTTTTTTTTTTATTTTTAACAAACATATCGAAAATGGATTAAAGGAGTCAAATACAATATCTGCCTATAGAGTTACCAGTGTAGGAATTGAATTTTCAATTAAGAAAATTTTACAATGAAGTTATCTATGTTTCCCAAAATCCTGAAGATGATACTCTTCTCTTTACTCTAGATGTGACATCTTTTCATTATCACTGTCTGGTGAATCATTTACTTCTGGTAAATTTATATTTTCCTTACCTCCTATGTTGTTTATTATCTCAGAGAATTGATCAAAATTGAATATGTCTTTACCATGTCCAAAATTGAACATATGTCACACTTCAGTACAATAATCAGGTAAGAATCCCTGAAATATTATTTGGAATTTTCTAGTGTCTAGAGGTTCACCTGAATGGCCCCAAAATCTCTGGGGGATGGTCATCCCAAGTCCTATATTTTACCATCAAGAATACTATTTCATGGGGCAGCTGGGTAGCTCAGTGGATTGAGAGCCAGGCCTAGAGATGGGAGGTCCTAGGTTCAAATCTGGCCTCAGACACTTCCCAGCTGTGTGACCTTGGGCAAGTCACTTGACCCCCATTGCCTACCCTTACCACTCTTCCACCAAGGAACTAATACACAGAAGTTAAGGGTTTAAAAAAAAAAAAAAAGAATACTATTTCATGACTACCTATTAGATTTATGGATGAGAGGAATTTATAAGTCAACAAGAGAAAAAAAAACATTGTGAAATGTAAATGGATAAGTTTGAGTACATTAAATTTAAAAGGTTTTGTATAAATAAAACAAATGCTGCCAAGATTAATAGGCAAGCAAAAAACTGGGGGAAAAAATTTTATAGACAGTCTTTCAGATAGGCCTCAACTCTAAAATATACAAGCATTGTCAAATTTATAATAAGAACCATCTCCCCAATGATAAATGGGCAAAAGATATGGACAATTTTCAGATAAGAAATCAAAGTCATTTGTAATGTTGTAGGCAAATGTAAGGTAGGGAATATAGATAAGGTAGATAAGAGTATGTGGAGAGTAGAAGGCAGAGGACTGATTGGCTGGCCATGTGGACATTCTTAGAATGAATGCAGCAGCAGATTTGAAGAGGCTGTTGGTTTGGACTGTTCAGGCTGAGAATTGAAGCTTGTGTGCAGGGATCCTGTCAACTCTTGGGAAACAGCTACTTTATGCCTTGGCTGAGGAAGATCAAGATTTTGTATCTGGGTGGACCAGTTACAGTGTGCCTGTCTCCTCAGTTTGGATTATTGGCTGATCAAGAGGTGGTTCCTGTGTCATCAAGGATTCATCTGGACCAGTATCTACAGTGGAAAGAGAAACCTCTGATCTCCAATTGGCCTTCCAACCACCCTGATTCAGCCAGACTCCTGTCTGTGCTGATGATAGATAAAACCAGCCAGTCCAATACACTTGATAGGTGGCTAGGTCTTATTTGTTAATCTTTCCCACAAACCTTCCCTTTGTTTCATTAAACAGTGTTTAGTGTTTGTATTTCCATGTGTGTTCCCTTCTCTAATACCAGCTAAAAAACCCATTAGTTATATGTAACTCAGGCTAGTCTAAGGAGGCAGTTGGGAGAGAGTTAACTGCATTCCTTATACTGTTACCCATTCACTCCTAGCTGTGTCCTGTGTTTGAGTTTGTGGGTATGTTTCCCTTATATTCCTGTATGTTAGTCTGTTAACTTTAAATTAACAACACATTCCCACCATCACCCAACTCCTTCTAAGTCAGTATTTGTCAGTTACCAAATACAGTAGGTATATGAAAAAAAATGTTCTAAATCACTACTGATTAAGAGAAATGCAAACCAAAAGAACTGTGAGATACTACCTCATATCCCTCAAACTGGCTAAAATGACTAAAGGGCAAAATTACAAGTGTTAGAAGAGATATGGAAAAATGGGAACACTAATACACTACTGGTGGAACTATAAACTGATCCAACCATTTTAGAGAGCAATTTGGAATTATGCCCAGAGTTATAAAACTATTTATCCTTCTGTTTCCCAAGGAGATTAGAGAAAAAAGAAATGGGATACATTCCAAAGGAAATTGAGAGGATTCCCATCAATTGAGGATTTTAACAAATTGTGGTATAAGATTGTGATGGATCACTATTGTACTCTTTAAGATATCACAAATGGACTGATTAAAAAAAAAAAAAGAAAAAACAATATGCGATAATGATCACTGAAATGAGTAGAACCAGAAGATTATACATAGTCACAGAATTATTATTAATTATATAATTGTTAATTATACAATAATAAAATTAAGAAAATAAAATGATGGAAAAAATAGAAGGGGTTTGTGTTTGTGTACACACACATACTCTTAACACTTGTGGAAAATTATCTCTTTAGAGAAATAAGGACTCGAGTTAATTTTTCTCATTATAAAAAAAATCTTCTTTCCCAAATTTCTTCTTTCTCAATTGATTCAATGGCCTTGCCACCAATATTAAACCAAGAAAAGTATTAGAAAATAAAGTGGCCAAAGTCAACTCAATAAGCATTTGTTAAGCACCTTTTATGTAGCGGACACAGTGTTAAGTGAAGAATATACAAAGAAAATACAAAAGTCTATTCCCAAGCAGCTAGCTGCTCATGGTCTAAGTGGGAGGCACAACATGGGAAATTCTATTACTAACAAGATATGTATAGAATAAATTGTAGTTAAACAATGGAGGGAAGACGCTGTACTAGCTATTAAGGGAGATGGAGAAAGGATTCTTGTAGAAGGTGGGAGTTTAGAAAGCTGGAACTTGAAGGAAGCCAGTAAAACCAGGAGGAAACAAGGAGAGAAAGAATCCCAGACATCAGGACAGTCAATGAAATTGTCTGGAGTCAGGAAATAGGGAGTATTATGTGAAAAAACGGCAAGGAGGTTAGTGTCATTGGATCTCAGAGTATGTGCGTGTATAAGTATAGGGAGCATAAGAGAAAGGGAAGGAGGGAGCCAAAGAGGATAAAGTATAGGAAGACTAGAGAAGTTAAGAAGGTTGCTTTTCATTATGACAAATGAATTTAAAAGAGACAGAAAAATTAAGATATTAGAAAAATTACTGAAAGCAGTAACAACAATATTATATGATGAACAACTAAGACAATTCCTAAGGACTCAATGATAAAAAAAAATACTCCAGAGGAAGAACTGTCATTGAAAGATACTGTTTTTCACATTCTTCTACCAAGTGGCTATGGAAATGTTTTATGATCTGCACATGCATCCAATAAAAAACTGCTTATATTTTTTTTTTTGGGGGGGGGGGGCGGGTGGTGGTGATGGGGGAGTGTGAGGGTTGAACCCGGAACACAAAATGTTAGAAAACAAATGCCAAAAATTTGTAATTGGGAAAAAATAAAACATTACTGAACAATAAAAAAATTAGGTGAAAATATCTTCATAAGAAAGTTAGTACTATATAAACATGAGATATCACCATGATGTTTGCATTTCAATGAATGATAAAAATCAACTAATATTATTCAGTGTACTTCTATTCTCTACTTAAATTCCTAAATGCAATCCTAACTTTCTCTTCCTGGAGAAATGATATTTTGGGTAATTAAGTAACACAAGTGAAACACATCAAGACTGTGCTACTGTTACATATGATTATTCATTCCATAACTAAGTTGGATGGTAATAGGAGATTTAAATGAATTAATTTAAACAAGCAAATAGAATCATACTTTGTTACCACAAAACAAGTAGTTTCAGTTCCTCAAATTGTCTCCCCCATTATTCACAAAATCACATAATTAAGAAATATCTAGTCTAACCCCTCTATTTTCTGAAAACTTAAATATTGTTTTACGAGGTTACAAAGCCTAGGATCATAGATTTAGAGCTAAAAGAAAACTGAGTGGTCATAGTCAACCCCTTGTTTTACAGATAAAGAAACTGAAGTCCAGAGTAATTAAACTATTTTTCTGGAGTCTCACTGGGAATAAGTGACAAAGTCACTGACCCAGGTTGTCCAATTCTAAATTCTATTTCACATAAATATGTACATACTTACACTTAGATATGTATTATATCCCAGGTGATCATTATAACAATCCTCTGAAGTAAGTAGACCAACAACAATAATCTCCATTTTATAGGTGAGGAAAACCAAGTATTGATTAAGTCCCTATTCTAAACTACTAGGGATACAAAGACACAAATGAATACATACTGGTCCTCAAGGACCTTACATTCTACTGGGGTGGACAACATATACAGAAAAGTATATATACAAAATAATTATAAAATAATATGAAGGGAAGAGGGAGAAATCAAAAAGGTCTCACATAATGAGGTAGTACCTGTGCTGAGCTCTGAAGGCAATTAAGGATGGAAAACAGTATGTATAAGCAAGGAATGACCTGAGACTTGCTTGTGCAAAGGCTTCAAGCCAGGAAAACGAAAAGGTAAAGTAACCTACCTAAGGTGACCTAACTGGGCCTTTTGACACCACCCAGTGGTCTAAGTGTCACCCACCTCTGTAATGGCAACATACACAGGTTGAAAGGAAGTTTAAAACATTTTATAACTATGCTACTTCAAATTTAACTTATAAAAATTTACATCAAGCTAGTTAAAATGTCAATCTTATTTATAATAGTGGAACCAAACTATTAACAAAGTATATTTTTATAAAGTATATATAAGGTGTTTATAACTAATAAATAATGCTGTCTACACTTTCATTCTTTCCAATAAAGATGAAAAAAAATTAGCAAAAATTTTGACCTAAAGGACTGACGTAATTTTTTTCATTAATATTCATTGCTATAAAATTAAGTTCCCCAATACAGGGATGTAAAAAATTTTAGAAATGGCTAATAAAAATCTAATGGACTTGAGGACAGCTAGGTGGTTCAGTGGATAGAGAGATGGCCTGGAGATGGGAAGTAGTAGGTTCAAATCTGGCCTCGAATACTTCCTAGCTATGTGACCCTGGGCAAGAGACTTGACTGACCCCCATTCCCCAGCCCTTACTGCTTTTCTCCCTTGAAACCAATATTTAGTATTAATTCTAAAATGAAAGGTGAAGATTTTTTAAAAATCCAATGAACTGCTTAAGAAAAACCCATCATTCTATATGAAAAAATATTTGTAATCATGAACAAATAATTACAAAACAACATTTAGGAAACTTAGGGGAAATTTACTAATCAATTAGGTAATCCTTTTAACTTAGCAGAATGAATGTACATGACATTAATAGGTAGAAATATTTTTGATTCCATATTTTGATGACATTTTTTAATACTATAGTTTATATTTAAGTACTACCTATGTATAATATATATAAATTTATTTCCCCTGGGAAAAATAAACTCAAGATTACATTTAGAGCCTTAAATATCTCAGTCATAGGTATCCAGGACTACAGTGGGGGTGGTAAAAGAGCATTATAATCACAGTTCCAGATGCTTTTCTCTCCTATCACACTTTAGTTAAATTAAGATTGAGATTCAAAATGCTCCCATCATCCACATTTTTTTCAGCCAAGGACTAAAAAAATTGAGAAACCATGCCATCTGGGCATATGAAATGGAGACACAGATGTGTGTCATCAGAAAGTTGGAGATGGAATAAATTATCTATTTTTCTAAATTTCACATAACACAATAAAAGAAAAAAATTATATACTAAATAAATCATGTAGGGTGAATGAACAATCACTGGCTATCAATAAGTTAAATAGCACTTGCTGCTATCCAAGATTTCTACAGTAGAAAGCCTTTCTGAACAAAGATTTGGGAACAATCTTATATGAACAGTAGTCTAAGCGCTCTATACTTGAGTATTAAGGATGGCATATATTATCATGGAAGAAGTCAACCATAATCAATCTGAAAAATCATATTTAAATAAAAGTTAGTAGAAAGTAAGTTGTGGAGGATGCAAAAGTCTCCCGTAAACAAAATGTTATTAAATGTAGTTAGGTTCCTAGAAAAAGCTACGAAAGTGTATTTAACAGTAATATAGATGAAATAATTTTAAGATTTGAATGAAAAGAATATTATTACAATAGTAGTAATTAAAAAAGAAAATATAATAAAAATAAAATTTCTAAATGAGTATTAATATTCTAGTGCTTGAGAAAAGAAAAGGATAAGTGGTACATCTGTGATTTAACTTATTCAGGAAATGTCTAGGTGAGTCAGTGGATAGAGAATTGGGCCTGGAATAAAAAAATCTGAGTTCAAAATTAGTCTTAGACAATGACTAGCATTATGTGATCTGGACAAGTCAATTAACCTCTGTTTTTTTTTTAATTCACTAGAGAAGAAAATGGTAAACCATTTCAGTATCTTTGCCAAGAAAACCCCATGAACAATATGATCTGACAAGGTCACAAAGAGTTGGACATAATTGAACAACAATGCAAAGTGCTAATATGAGGGGCTCATGCACTACTACTATTGGGTAAAGTTATTGATGCCATATTTTTAAGGTGGCTAGATGGCTCTGTGGATAAAGCACTGGGTCAGGAATCAAAAAGATCTTAGTTCAAATCCAGCCTCAAACACTGACAAACTGTGTGACCCTCAGCAAATCACTTAACCTCTTTGTTTTAATCCACTGGAGAAAGAAATGGCAAGCCACTTCAGTATCCTTTGCCAAGAAAAACCATGGACAGCAGGGCCCAGCAGGGTCATAAAAAATCAGACATGACTGAACATCAACAACAAAGGAATTCTGGGACAAGGAAACTCCCTCAACTAATACAGGTTGGTCTTTTTACTCCAATTTTGTCTCAAGAGAAATTCCTGGAAAGATTAAGTGACACGCCTAGGGTAATAAAGCCAGTAAGTGTCAGAAGTGAGACTTGAATTCTGGTTCTGCGGCTTGGAGGTTCATTCTCCATGTACTACAGCAGAGGTGTCTAACATAGAGCTCTGTGATATATCCCCTAAATAATTAAAAATACAATAACACATTGATATCACATTTTAAAACTAGTATGCAGGGAAAGGTAGATGGTTTAGTGGATAAACAGCCAGGCCTGGAATTAGGAAGACCTGGGTTCAAATGTGGTCTCCAGACACTTCCTTAACTGTGTGATCCCAGGCAAGTCACTTAACCCCAAATGCCTAGTCTTTATTGTTCCTCTGTCTTGGAATCAATTCTAAGTAAGAGAGAAGGTAAGAGTTTAAAAAAAAGAAAGAAAAACTAATATGGGGACCATAAGGATCCTTCTGTACAGACTAATGACCACCATTTCTATTTGAGTTTGATGTCACTGGTACTACAGTACCATGCTGCCTCTCTTACTTAAGAAAGAATATTTAGATATAGGATGGAGAGGGCTGAAAGAGTCTGAAGAGAATTTCTGCAAATTATAGGGGTTTAGGAAAAAAGGTTTTCCTGAGGAAACTAGGCAAACAAGAATGAAGGAAAGATAGGGTAATTGAAGTCTTCAGCACTGAATTAAAATGTCATTGTTTTAAGTGGAGATAGGAAAGTCAGGTAAGGAAAAAAGAGAACATAGTTCAGAACTCATCTTTACTTGAAAATATACACCTCTTTCAAGGTTCCCCATTACTGCTAATAGCCCCACTCTCCTTTCCAGTCATCTCCTTTAACATCCCTCAGCTCATATATTCAATCAGTAACCAAATCTTGTTTTCATCTCCAGAGCATTGATCTTAACTTTTCTCCACCCCTAGGCTCTCATTAACTCTAGAATGGACTAATGAAATATACAGTTCAGACCTCAAAGTCACTAACCATTTCAATCCAACCTTCACACACCTGCCAAAGTGATTTTCTTAGAAAAAGGTCTGTTCGTGTCATTTTCCAATTCAGTTACTCTGGAAACAAATAAACCTCCTCTGCCTTGCACTGAAATTCCTTCACAGCCTAGCCTCAACAGATCTTTTTAGCCTTATTACATGACTCTCTATCAAAAATGATAGTCCAGTCATTAAAGCCTTATTATTCACCATCATATATGGCAATCCATTTCCCATTCCCTTTCCATGTACTGTCTCCCCAAGTTCAGTGCTCTTTCCTCTGTACCAACTTGCCTCCTAAAGGATTACAATACAAACTCTTTCTCATCAAAAAATTTATTTTGTATGTATCAATGATTGCACATGTTGTCTGCACCCTTTTAATTCCTCCTTAGAATGTAAGCTCCTTTAAGACAACACGCACAACAAATGGAGTGGACTTTGGAGTCAATAATACCTGAATTTGAATCCTGCCTCTGATACCTACTAGCTGTGTGACCCTAAACAAGTAACCTAAATCTCTTGGGGCCTCAATTTCCTCATATGTAAAACAAGAAAGCTGGACTAGATGACATCTAAGGTCCCTTTCCAACTCAAACTCTAAGGTCCTCTCTTCTTTTTTACTTTTTTCTCTCTCAGTACATGGCATAGTATCTGGCACATGGTAGGTTCTTAAAAACTGATTAATGATAGACTATTACTAAAGTGGCAGAGGAAGGCATAAGAAAGAAGATATCTGAGGATAGACATTGTATAATACCAGCTGCCCAAGAAGCTCAGATAGAGAGGTGGTGTATTATAGTGGAAAGTACACTGGACTTGGAATCACAGATCTATGTTCAAATTCCAGCTGTCACCTTGTGCAAATCATTTCAATTTTCAATTATACCTGACTGCTCATGACCTCATTTGGGTTTTTTTTTGGCAAAGATGCTGCAGTGGTTTGCCATTTCTTTTTCCACTCATTTGACATATGAGGAAACTGAGGCAAACAAGGTTAAGTTAATTGTCCAAGGTCACACAGCTAGTGTCTGAGGCCAGATCTGATCTCATAAAAATGAGTCTTCATGACTAACCCAGAACTCTATCCACTATGCCACTGAGCTGTCCCTCAGGTACAACTCTTAGGTAGCTTCATGAATTCAACTAAATGGTGAATTAGTTGTAAACATGTGTATTTAACTATTATGTATATATTATACATATGTATATACAAAGATATATATACATATATACACGTATACATATATACATATATATATACACACACACACACACCTCCTTCTTCCTCATTGTAATAAAATCTTTGAGTCAACAAAGAAGCATACCAGAAGCAGCTGGTGGCACAATGTGTAGAATGCTAAATCTGTAATCAGGAAGCTCTAGATCAAATACAGCCTCAGATACTTAATAGCTATGTGATACTGAACAAGTTACTTAACTTCTCTTTGTCTCAGTTTCCTCAACTTTAAAATGGAGATAATTGTACCTCCCTCACAAGGTTGTTGTATCAAATGAGATATTTATAAAATGCAGGGCACAGTGCCTGGGTTCTATTTAAGTGCTATATAAATGCTTATTGCCTTCCCTTTACTAAATGTATGTTCTTATATATTTATACACATGTAGTTATAGATGCATGGAAACGTGTGCAACTATTGCAGAAGCATGGCTTATCATACATAGTTATAACATAACAATAAATTCAGAAACCCTTAGAAATGATTGGCCTAAATATAAGGTACATTTTTCTGTGTAATCAAGGTATATAACCTAACCCCAACTAAATAAACCATTATTAATTACCAATCTGCACAAAGATTATACTTACTTTACTTTATATTATTTTAATGCTCTTGGCAATGTGCTTGAGTCTAGCCCTAAACCCAAAGATGATGTCATAAAAGAAAACATAATTTAGCTGAAAAAAATCCTTTTTAAATCCTATCACTTTAATTAAAATATAAACTCCTTGAGGGCAAAATGTTTTGAATTTTTCTTTGAACCCCTTCTGGCCTCCCATCCTGGGCCTCAGGCCCCAGGACCCAAAGCTAGCATACTTGCCTACCTTCATGAAGATCAGGATCTAGCATACTCCTTTAATTATGTTATAAAATGAGATGTCATAATTGCATAAGGAAGATACAAAGCAAGTGCTAAGAGATTCAAGGGAAAATGGATCCCTTACTTTGAACAATAAGGAGAAAAAACCCAGGAAAAATAATCACAAAGGAGGCATATAAGCTGGAACTTAAATCTGTTCAGTATATCCTTCTTTCTTCTAGAAAAACAAACTTCTCAGTTTGGTGTTTAAAGCCCTCTACAACCTAAATTCCATGCCCTCCTCCCACCCTCATTTATTTCACATTCCTCTTCCTCACATACTCTTTGCACCCTATGTCCCAGACATGGGTGGCCCAATATGGGAACTAATTCCACTTTTTACTTATATCTGGTTCATCTCAACAGATTGTTTCTCCTCAGGTCTATAATATATTACCTTCTACTTTGACTCCATAGAACTCCCTAACTTACTCATAACAAAGTTTATTTAGCCTTTCATGAATCTATCCAATTGCTGGTACTCTCTGATAAAATTTCTTTATATTTACTTATCTGCATATAAGTATCCTTACAGGAGAATGCTCTTTAAGGGTAAGTTTTTTTGTTTTGTTTTGTTTTTACATTTTGGTCTTTGTTACCACTATTAGCCAAGACAGAGCTTTGACCATAACAGACATTTTTAAAAGGTTTGTTGAATTTTGTGACTACACTATTTCAAAAGTGGTTGAACAATATATACAATGGAAACTCAACTCTATTCTTAAAACTCTGCAGTTTCGACTTCTAATATCACAATTTAACTGAAATTACTGTCTGCTGTTAGCAATGATCTGACAAACGTTAAATTCAATCACCTTTTCTCAGAGTGCCTCCTTCTCAACCTCTGTACCCTTGGACACTGTCAATCATCCTCTTTTACTTACTACTCTATTCTGTTGAGGTTTCTACTACTCTCTCCTGTTTCTTCCCCTAACTATATTATGGCTCTGCCTCTTTCTCACTTACTGGACCTTCAACCACATCATGCCCACTAAGGGTGGAGGTTTCTAAAGCTCTCCACTGGGCCTATGTCTCTTCTTCCTCCATCACTTGAAATTGATTTGACCATTCTGGAGGGCAATTTGGAATTATGCCCAAAGGGCTATAAAAGAAAGCATATCTTTTGATCCAACAATGCCACTACTAGGTCTATATCCCAAAGAGATAAAAATAAAAAAAATAAAATAAAAAAAAAAAAACGGAAAAGGATCAGTTTGGACAAAAACATTTATAGCTGCACTTTTTGTGGTGGCAAAGAATTGGAACCTAAAGGGATGTCCTCCATTGGGGAATGGCTGAACAAATTGTGGTATATGATGGTAATGGAATATTATTGTGCTATATGGATGATTTCAGAAAGAGCTGGAAAGACCTACAGGAACTGATGCAGAGCAAAATAAGCAGAACCAGAACATTATACTGAAATACTGCAGGGCAATCAAATGTGATAGTCTTGGCTACTCACAGCAATACAATGATCCAAGACAACACTGAGGGATTTATGAAAAAGAATGCTATCCACCTCTGGAGAAAGAACTTTTGGAGTATAAATGTAGATGAAACATATGATTTATCATTTGTTTATTTGGATATATGACTTGAGGTTTTAGTTTTGTGGGATTATTCACTTATTGACATGGAATCTAGAGACCCCAAACTTGTGCCCTAGTGAGATCTGTTGAGCCCCAAGTTTTAGGAATAGCTTGTAGGATGGAGATCCCCCAAAGCTTGTGCTTGTTCCCTGTTCCCTTGAGAATCCACCCTGAAGGGAATCTCAGACTAGCAGTTGCAGACTGAATAATGGACCATAGGGTAAAAGCTAAGTGACTCTGGCGCGCAGTAGGCAGTGCATCAGTCTCCTAAGCTGAAGGTCCTGAGTTGGATCCCCAAAAGGGGTATGTAGTACAATGGGAGAAGCTTCTAAGGAAAAAGAATCATTTAGCTTTTACCCTAGGGTCCATTATTCAGTCTGCAACTGCTAGTCTAAGATTCCCTTCAGGGTAGATTCTCAAGGGAACAGGAACAAGCACAAGCTTCGGGGGATCTCCATCCTACAAGCTATTCCTAAAACTTGGGGTTCATCAAATCTCACTAGGCCACAAGTTTGGGGTCCCTAGATTCCACGTTGATACACTTAAAAAAAATAAATAACATGGAAGTATGTTTTGCATGACAATAAATGTACAACCCAGATTGAATGCTTGTCAACTCTGGGAGTGAGGAGTGAGGAAGAAGGGAGACAACATCAATTATATAATTTTGGAAAACGTGTAAATGTATTAAATAAAATAAAGATAAAAAAATTTTAAAATATGTACTATTTCTCTTAATCTCATAAGCTCCCATAATTTCAACGATCTCTTATTACTCTCTGATATAACTGTAGTTTTGGCTTCTCTCCTGATCTCGTCTTGCTTTTTCAGCTCCATTCTGGATATCTTAAATTCAGCTCCTTCCCTGGCCCCTTCCCCCCAGCCCTCCTTTCTTCCTACCTTTCTTATTACTACCATCAATTACCATTGCCACATTCCTCTCAGGCATACAGGTTCACAACCTAGGTATCCTCACCTCCTCATTCTCATTTATTCCCCTAAATCCCAGTCATTTTTTCTTTATTAACATTTTTCTAGATACTATGTTGCCTCGGTGCAGGTCCTTAGCAACTCAGGCCTGAACTGTTTCAATAATCTTTCCGATTGATTTTCCTGCATTAGGTCTCTCTTTGAAACAATCTATCCTCTAAACTGTCTAATCTTTCCTAAAGCACAAATCTAACTATGTCACCTCCCTACTCAAATAACCTCCAGAAAAGTTATCATCTCTGAGATCAAATATAAAATCCTCCCGTTTGGCACTCAAAGATATGCACGACCTGGCCCAAACCTAATTTTCCAATTATCTTATACCTTAATCTTCCCCCCTCCATATACTCTTCAATCCAGTGACACTTGTTCTCTTACTGTTCTTTGAATAAAACACTCCATCTCCCAATTCTAGCATTTTCACTCTGTCTTCCATGCCTGGAACTCCTTCCCTATTAATTTCCACTCTTATCTTCCCTAGCAATTTCCACTCCTATCTTCCCTAGCTTCCTTCACGTCTCAGTAAAAATCCCACCTTTTGCAGTCCTTAGACATTTCCTTCTTAGACTAATTCCAGGTTAGCATAAATATATTTTGTTTTGTATGTAGTTTTTTCATGTTGTCTCTCCCATTTGAATGTGCATTTCTCCAGAGCAAGTTCTTTTTGGCCTATTTTTGTTTCTCTAATGCTTAGCATAATACCTGGGACATAGTAGGAGATAAAAAGGAACTAATAAAAGAGGATTTAGGACAAAACAAACAAGAAAAATAAACAATAGAACAAGTCAGTTTCTAATCACTGTTTATAGTTTGTATTGGGCAAGTCTAACTATTGGACACTGAGTATGTGCTTTAACTATTTCAATATAACTGGTTTCCTTCACAATTATATGTATTTTATTTTATGCATTTAAAAACATTATTTGGAAAAGGGTTCACCACAATGCCAAGGCATTCCATGACAATCCCCCAAAAAGGTTAAGACTCCTGATCTCCTCCTTCCTAAAGAAAACAATGGATGAAAGCTTAAAATCATTAAAGCCAGAAGGACCTCAGGGGTCATTCCTTCAACCCTCTCATTTTAACAGGTAAGGAAATCCAGATTCTGGGAGATTTAAGTGAATTGCCTTAAGTTATACAAATATTAAGTCATGTGGGATTTGAACCCATGTCTTCCTTTTAGACTATTTCAAGCAGAATGCTGTTCTCAAGAAGCATATAAAACTACCCTGCTTGGTTTCCCTCAGGGCTCAGTTTAAATCCTGCCTGGTAAGAGGCCTTTCCTGTTACTACTAATGTCTACCCACTGAGATTACCTTAATTTTACTCCTTGCATGTTCTCTCCCTCCTTTACAACCTGACTTCCAGAATATGAGCTCTTTGAGAGCAGGGACTGCGTTTTTTACTTTTCTTTGTATTCAATACAGCTTTTTACACACACAATAATAAATGAATTATTTTTCAACACAGTTTTTACACACACAATAATGAATGAATAGCAAAGAGTCTTACTACTACTTCACTAATAAAATCTCCTAAAATAAATATTATGAATGATAGACCAAAGATGCAGGGTCCTATAAAAGTTAATCCCTTGACTTTCTAAAATTATTATTTATGAAAATTTGTTTTTATTTTAACATGTTGATATATTGTTTTTACATCACTCAAAATTATTTTCACCCTAACCACTTAGATTTTTAAGAAAACATCAATCATACCATGTCCAAAAGTTGCATGTAGCTATTTTTTTCCTTTGATCTGTTTTTAGACAGGGAGGAAAAGGGGACTTCGGATTACGGACTTGTCTAGTTGGAACAATTCAACTCAGCAAGCATTTAAGTTTTGGGTACTGGAATGCACCAGAAATACTGTAAATCGTATATAGTTTTTAGGGATGTTCAGTCACAAGTTCCAAGGAAAGAGGAAACACCACTATCTAATGCTCATCAGGATAACAAGCCCCCTTATTTTCCATAAATGGCTTTTCAGCTTCTAGGCTACAGGAAGAATAGCTCCTGGAGTGAAAGACATATACGCTCATGCTCCATAAAACACACATCACCAGTAACCAAGGTTCTCATTACAACCACCCACAGCTTGTAACCAAAGGCACCCGAGAAACTGAACCCTTTTCCCTCTTGGCCACGGGGGTGGAGGCGGGTGCTTATTCCACTTTAAGGTCGCCTCTTGATCAGTTCCGGTCCGGGAAATAAAGGAAAATAAGTCCAGCGAGTCCGGGACACTTCTTTCCAGCTCTGCTGCTCAGGGTCTCGGCACCTGTTGCAGGTCATTTCCCTCTAGGGGCCGAGGCCGCCCCCGGCATCAGTCTATGGGAGAATGGAACCGACCCCGGCCCCTAGCCCGCCCCCGGGAACCTCACTTACTCAAATACGCTCCTCGGCCGCGCAGGTAGCAGGAAACACTAAACCGGGTAGAGCGCAACAGTCCCGACCGCCGCTTCTTTCGTCGTTCTTCATCGTCCTCCTTCTCCTCCCCCGCCGCAGCCGCCGCCGCCTCCTCTCCCCGGTCCGCTGCCGCCACTGCCGCCACCTATTCCGGAGCTCCTACAGCGTCGCTCCAATCACTTCCACTTCCGGCCCACGCTACTTGTGTCACCTTTTAATGTCGCCCCACAGTCTCACTCTCTCTACTTCTCGGGTTTCTCCATCCTCTTCTGCCCCCAGCTGCGTAAGGAACCGCAGCGGCAGCAGCGACCCGCAGCAGCTTCCCCAAATACTAAACCTGCCTGCGCACCTGGACATGCGCAGTGGCGTAAGCATCCAGGTCGGTGGGGTGGGCTAGAGGAAGGGATTGGGGCGGGCCTCCATTCCCGGTTCCGGGATTTGAACGGTGGCCGTAGAGGAAAGAAAGCCTGTGGGAAACCCAACCGAATGGGTTGAAGCTGAGTGATGAAAAAGGATAGAAGCCTCGGGTTTAAAGAGACCGAGATTCGACTGCGCAGGTGTTCATCAGTGACGTCATACATAGACTCGTGAGCATACGCTTAGTATCTGACCTACTAGTACCGGGCTAGGTTCAGGCTTAATTGGATTCTAACGCCCTGACGGGCCATGCAAGTTTTCCTCTCCGAAATTGAGTTTGTCTTAACGTGAGTCCACAACCCAGGAGGTTTCTCCGGCATCATCATCTTAGAGTCTTTTTTTTTCCCTCTGTCTCCCCCATGTCAAAATCATGCACCTTTTTGGATACACAATAAAAGTTTTATTTTAATTGATGATAAGATGTACAGAGAATAAGAACCACCCATAAAATGTGTCAAGACAGGTTTTCACTAATTCGGATAATTGAGAGAAATGTCTAGGTTTAGGGGGAGCAGGTTTTTGTATGACTTCATTTCATTTGAAAGAAAAATTAATTGGGAAAAGCTCTGGTTTGGGAGCCAAGAGAATTTTTAGTCTGACAGAGGAAAATTAATTGAAATAGCCATAGATTGGGAGCCAAGAGATAATGACTTGTATTTATAAATTCCTTTAAGGTTTCTAAAGTATTTTGATAGAAACCTAGGAAGCTGAGAGAAGACAGCTAGTATTCTTTTTGCTATATGCTTTAGCCTCTCAAGCCTTTGTTCTTGTCCCAGTTCTGTCACTAATTGTGTCTTTGGACAACACATTTAACCTTTCTTGGCTTCATGTTCCTCAACAGTAACAAAGTTATTCCTAAAGTTCTTTTCAGTTATAAAATTTTATTCGTCCTTTTCATTCTAAATAGGGGGGAGGGGGAAGGAAATTTTCCCCAAGTACAAAACAGTAAAGTTTCACATACACTCTGAAGTATGTCATATTTTAAAAGTAAATCAAATCTCTGAAGCGAGAGAGGAGATACAGAATTTTATAGGTGGAAGGAATCTTAAAGACATTCTAACCCCCTTCTTTTACAAAGGCTGAGGAACCTGAGTCTCACAAAGGAAGAGTAACTGTCAGTGGAAATTATTGGCAAAATTTAGACTACAATATATAAAATAAATCTTAAATTCAGGACTTTTTCTCAGCATCATTTCTCTTTTCTCCATTTTAACTTCTCAGGTATTACCTCATACAGGAAGCTTTCTTTGATCTCCTTAGTTGTTAGTGCTCCTTCCACCCTCATTTTTAATTTATATCAACTGTGGTCTTTCTGTTATAGTTAGCCATTTAAATCCTTACATATATGTGTATATATGCTAAATACATGTAGATATACATATTTAGGCCTATATATAACTACATTAATTTAAATGAATGTATTTATATGTATATGTCTATATACACATATAGAAATGGATATACATGTGTATGTTGACATGGTTAGATATTCAGTATAATGTAAGCTCTTTAAGGGAAATGACTAATTTTCATTTTGTATTTATGTTCCCAATACCTAACATATATTATGCCTTTAGTAGAAACTTAATAAATGTTTATCGAATTCTCCTATTTCTCCATTTTGCTATTGTTGCTGATTTCTTTTTTGAAGCCAGAAGGATTTTTATTATTGGGCAGGCTTACATTCTAGAAAAGTAGCCCAAAATGATGTTTTCTGAATACTGTTTATCAACATGGCTGAATCAAATCCAAACTCAGAATAATATAGGTTTTTTTCATGAATACAGATAAAAAGCATGGGACAAAAAAAAAAAAAGCATGGGACATAATTGAGGGGAAACAATACTGAGCACATAAAGTAAGCTTATGTTACCAATGACAATCTCTTCTATTAGTTTAAAAGTTATTACTAGATAGGATGTGAGGATAGGAAATGAATGGCATTTTATTTGTATCATACAAAAGCAAAATACTTTTCAACCTTATGAGATCAGTACTACAGATATTAGTGCCTGGCATATATTTAGTGCCTAACAAGTGATTTACTGGTGAGGAAACTGAAGCCCAAAGAAGATGTCAGAACTGTACCATAAGGGCAATTCAAACCCAACACTTTCTTCCTCTCCCAGACTGTATCGCCAAGTTAATCAGCTTGATTTCTTTTAGTTCAAGTGGGTTGACACATTTATGATATGTCAAATGTATTATTGAGGGGGTACTACAAGGCACAACGGATAGAGTGCTATAATTGGAGTCAGGTAGATCTGAGTTTGAATTCGACCTCAGGTAGGATTCAAACTGTGACTTTGAGCAAGTCATTTAAACTCTGTGCCAGTTTTTTTCATATGTAAGAGGGAAATTATAATAGCGCCTACCTAACAGTTTATTGTGAACATCAAATGTGATATGTGTAAAGCCCTTCGAAAATTTTAAAGCGCTACATAAATATTAGCTACTATTACAATTTTCTGTTTTTGTCTTCTAAGAATTCTGCGTTACAGTTAGTCAATCTCTTTGTAAATAACACCTCTTGCAAGGCAATGATGTTTTCAGGGGTGGGGTAGAAGGAGAAAAGGAGAGAACTTTCACATTTAGGTGATCACTCAAAATCATCAGAGGATCCTGAACCAGCCAGAGTCCTTCCTCCCCCCTTCCCTGCCTGGGTTCAAATGCTCATTCTGCCTAATTTACTAGACTTGGAACCTTGAGCATAGGATTTAATCTCTTTGATCTTCTTCTGACCGAGGAAGGGGTCTGAGCAGAGTCCCTAGGAATTTGGGACCTTCTCAATTCTAACGTTCTAACAATTCTAAATATCAGAGGGCAAGTTAGTTTACGTAGCCGAACTTCCTGGGCATGCGCAGTAGCTCCCCGTGGGTGACCCAGCCGACTTTTCTCCCTGACTGCGCCTGCGCTGGGCTACTGTTTCTTCTGAGCAATCTCCAGCTGCAGTGAGCGGAGTTCTCAAATGTGAAGCTGAGGTCCTGTGGAGGTGTCTGTGGAGCCTGAGGGTGAAGTGAGAAGACCAGAGGCACTGGGTGGTGAGTGTAGGCCCCTTTCTCCTTCTTGGTTCTTAGATTCCGTAACCGCCCTTTCCCCTGCATCCCTCCCCCAGCATTGGCCAGCCCAGGTACAGGGACGGGAAGGAGAAGCAGATCCCGACCTGGTACTGAGCTGTGGACTTGAAGTCCAAATATGTCCTACCCCTGACGTTTACTAAGGGTGTTTCCCCAAGTTAGTCTTAGGTCATAGAGCTCCAAAGGAATCATGAGATCGTAGATCCGAAGCAGGAAGGAATATCAGAGGCCAGTCTAGTCCAATAGCCCCTTCCCTCATTTTACAGACAAGGAAATTGAGACCCAGGGTGTTTGAGTGACTTGACAGGTCACATAGGCGATCATCTTTAAAAGTAAGATTTGACCCCGGGCTCTTTTTCTCCCTATACCAGATTGCCTCACTTTTCACCTCTGGAATATGGAAAAAAGAATTTTTTGTCCCACCTGCCTCATTGGCATTTCATGAGAATAACATTTTTGTAAATCCTAACCATACAGTAATGTCGTTAGAGGAGCTGGAGACCTGGGTTCAAGTCCCATTCTGACATTTACTCCTTGTGTGAATTTGATTCACTTTACCTTTTGGAGTTCTTCAATTTTCTCATTAATTTTTTTTTAACTGAGGGGGTTGGACTTGATATCCCCTGAAGCTCTCTTTCAGCTCTAGGTCTTTGATCCTGTGAATTAAAAACTGGAACTCTTCCCTCCACCACCCCCATCCCACAAAAAACAACAACAAAAGCAGACTGAATTAAAATGTTCCAGTCCTCCCATATACATACCCAGGCTCTCATTCCTTCATTTATAGAATGTAAATTAGCTTCTTTTCAAACCCACCCCCAATTAAGGGTGTTAGTCACTCTGCCCTTTATATTTTTATCATTTTATTTCTCTTGAAATCCTTTATTTATTATTATGAATGTGAAATCTTTCATCTCTCCTATTTTCACCCCCTTCCAATTTCAGTTGTTTTTGCTTCTGTAATAAGATGAGAGTTACATGATTGCTCCTCTAGTAGTACAGATCAATGCCTTCTGTTCAAGTATGACCTTTGTTCATATCTCTATCATAAATCCTTCATAGGAGGTTCACCCAATTAGCAGGTAACGGTTTCCCCCTTCAGATCTCTTGAAATAAAGAGAGTACCAGCAAAACACAAGAATTTTCAGCATTATCTGTTGATATAGATCTTTAATCAGTCTACTTCTTTTTCTGTGGTATATCTCTTTGTTGACACATTTTTACTGCTTTGGATATGTAATTCATTATTAACATGCCTTTGCCAATTTACACTCATCCACATAAGTATAAAATTATATTCCCTAGACATTCCTCCTTCCCTTGATCTTTACTCCGTTCATAGTTAATGAATCTTGAATGGTTTTGAATCCATAGTAGGGAGTTCCACCATGTTTCTGGATTTACATTTGAAGGAAAGCACCCTTCACAGGGAATCCCCTCTTCTTTTTTTAACTTGGAAGTAGACATCTTCAATGACAGTGTCTACTTCTTTTATGCCTCAGAATCAGTGGGACAGCAAAGTTGTATCTTTTGGTTGCATCTTTCAAAATATTCTATATGACTTTAATATGAGTAAATGAATTGAAAGTAATATGAGTAAATGTAACATGAGTAAATTATCAAAAAACTATTATTATAATATATAAATAATATATTTATAAAACATTCGTATATTAAATATATTTAAATATAAAAAATATAAACATTAATTGCATAAATTACACCTATATTTTATTATATTAATTATATAATACATGAATGAAGAAGCATTTATTAAAGGATCACTATGTGCCAAGCTATGTGTTAAGCACAGAAGATACAAGTAAGAAAATGAGGACAGCCTTTCCTCTTAGCAAACTCACAATCTAGTGACAAGGACCACACACATAGAAGGTTTCATTTGCAACTTAAATAAGAAAGCCCTGTGGTGGTCTTTAGGATACAATAGAAAATAGGATGGAAACACTTTGTTGGAGACCTTTTAAGACAACATTTTGTTCTGCTAAATGAGATATCTTTTTATAATCACAAAACTATAAATTCAGTGAAACCTTGTATTTTCTGCACCTTTGATTTAAATGTGTGGCTACAAAGATAAGAAGTCTTTCATAGCATATTGTTTGCTATGAAAGTTTACTACACCAACCTTTATCAAATATGCCTTCAATAATTAAAATAAAATGTTTTGTTGTGATCAGAAACTAGGCACAAATAGCAGTAGTTATTCTCAGTGTACAGTTTGGGCTGATTTTTGCCAAATATTTTACAAAGATATTACCTACAGACTCTTATCTTTTAGTTATCTTAGTGATTAATTCTTCAGTGTCCTAAAAATTTCATTAAGATACGTGTAAAACCCAGTGGAATTGTGTGTCAACTAAGGGGGGTTGTGGGAGAGGGAAAGAACATGAAATATGTAACTATGGGAAAATATTCAAAATAAAAATTTAAAAATAAATTAAAAAATAAAAAATAAATATTTCATTAACTTTGGCACGAACCACTTCTATGACTTCTTGCTTTGGTTTAACTGTTCTTCCTACTTTTGTACAGTTTTTACAGCAAATTAGGGATCATGATGTTAGTGCCAAGTGTAGTGGGCTATTTGGCATTGATTGAGAGAGTAGTTTATTGTAGAAGTTTAGATACATCTTTTCACTTTTAGATCTACCAGTTGACTTAAGGTTTCATACCTAAATGTCCTAGGGATGTTGGCCTAATTGAAACCCTCATAAGGCTTTTTTTTAACATTTTTTTTTCCTTCAAGGCTCCTTGATGTTTTGTAAAAGAATACTCAAAATCTTTTCCATTGTACAACCTGCTCTAAGGTTGTACAAGTTTATATTCTCAAACTTCTAAGTTATTGTCCTTTGTTGTCATGTTATTCTTTTTAGCAGATATGAAGTATTGGGGAAAGCTTCTATAATCTTTTAGTCTTCTTTTACAAGAGTTTATTTAGATTGGGTAAAATTCCTTAAGAGAAGGTAATAATCTTTGTAGATATGTAGATATTTGTTCTTTTGTCATTTTGCTTGGTGATAGCGATTAATATCTTAAATTGGTCAAATTGAAGCTATTTTAATTATAAAAGACTTCTCATTTTTGCGCTTCCTATTTGGTATTAATTTTCATCTTTTCTCTCTACAGGTTAATAGTCTAGCTTTATAGAGACAAGCTGATACAAAAATGACTTGAACATTGTTAACCAGGTGTTTCCTGTCTGTTAAAATATGAACTGTTGGGTTTTTTTGTGATGTTATTTGTATTCAACTTGTGATTGCTTCCTAGCTCAGTTAAATAAAATATTGTTTCTATGTAAGTGTAAGACTTCTAAATGTGTAAATTATCTTGATAACTATCTTACCAACTTCTTTGTGTGATGAAGAAGTGTAAGACTGACTCAATTTACCTGAGACCTAGAGTAATTTGAAGAAACTAAGGACCCAGAGTAACTTGAAGAGTTTTGTCTTTGAAAATTACTAGACAGCCATGGACTTTTCCAACCAGCCAGGTCTAACAATCTCCCTCTGAGATAAGATAACCAAAGTCCTTGTCTCCAAATTTGGTATCTCTGGTTTCTGATCCCATACTCTCTATCTCTGATTGAGTTTATTATTTGGCCTCAACTATAGGATATCTGGCCCTAAGGCCATTGTATTGTTGAAATCTTGAGACTAAGTCACTTCATTCTCTTCTCTTATTGCCTTATGCAAAAAAAATAGACAAAGAGGTCTCTGTTGCCTGTTGTGCCTCAGAATTGTCACCTTATTCCTTCGAACTCTTTGCCCGTACCATCCCAGACCTCTCCCTGGATGGGCCCCTTCCAATCCTTTTCCCACCTTCCTTCACTAAGAATTAAAAAAATAAATGCCAGCCAACTATAAACTCTGTGCTTTTTGGTACTAGACTAATCTGCCCCAATGTGCAATCTTACAGGCACTTGATAGCTCTTATTTTTCTTCCATCTCAGGTGAAGCCTGTGCTTATCACAATGCTTTGAGGTGTAGCATCCATTCCAGAGAAGAGAGGCCTAAGTTCTATAGAGTCCATACCTCAGTTTATATAAGTGAGGTATATTTGATCACTTTTGTCTTTCTCCTGAGATACATTTTCCAAGAGCTTCTCTAATACCTTCTTCTTTGCTATTTTTTCCCTCATTTTTGGAATAACTGAGAATTAAAGTGAAGTTTAATTTATTTGGAAGGCATTTTATCTAATTTTTCATAGAATTTCTATACCTCATTCTCTGAACATATCTTGACAAATAAGCTAAAATTTTTCTTGTTTGTCTTTTTATAAATACTTATCTTGAACACTGCAATATGAAATTTCAGAACAACCCATAAATAATGTTCCTTGTTTTTTGTTGTCTCTAATAAGTATCTATTATATGGTCATCAGAAATTTCCTGTTTTGGTAATTTCCAGTTCAAAAAATTCTTGGTTTATTTTCCAGGTGAGTCAGTCAGTAGTACATTGCAAAGAGCTCTGCATTTAAGAGTAATGGGAGCTGGGTTGAAATATACTTTGCTACACACTACTAAAGTGAACTTGGGCAAGTCACATTGCCTCAGTTTTCTCATCTGTAAAATGAGATTGAATTAGATGGTCTCAGAACTCTCTTTTGTTTACAATATTATACTATGCCCTGTACTAACACTGAAGGCAATGTCATATTTTATCAGAAGGAATAACTTGTACATAGATAAGTAAATCTAAAAGAGATTCAAAATAATTTCTGTTGGAGAATAATCTAGCAATTTGAAGGGTTAGACTGTTTCCTGTAGGAGATGATATTTGAACTGAGTTTTGAAGAAAATCATGGATTTTAGAGTGTGGAGATAAGGAAAGAGTATATTTTAGGCATGGAGGATAGTCTGTGCAACGACATGAAGATGGAATATCATGCATAGAGTAAAACATGTAGGCCAATTTCATTGAACATAATACTTAAAGGAAAGTAATGTACAGTAAATCTAGAAAGGTAGGTTAAAGCCAAACAGTGTGTTGTATTAGGGAAACTGTAGATAACAGGGGTCTGTGGCAATGCAGCCTCCCTAATTCTTTGGTCTTTGGAGGGATACACACAAAAGAAGGCTTGGACTAGAAGGGAGGGGCAGGATCTTGTGAAAGTGCTCCTTCACTTCCCCCCTCCCACTAGGCAGTTGGAAAGTTACAGTTTGGTAATGGTGGACAAACTGATTTGTTAACTACTGGGTCAAGACAGTAAGTAAAGAAAGGCTAAACTCCTGAAGATGATAACTTGATCTAAATTATTTCCCCACAGGATTATATTGGAGAAGCTTGATGTCTTAGAACAGGAGTCGGCAACGTATGGCTCTTTCTGCAGGAGCCATAAAGTCAATTTTTTTTTCAGGCGCTGTTACAGGAGCGCACACTGTGAGCACTGTACGGCTCTCACGAAATTACATTTTTAAAAATGTGGTGTTTATGACTCTCACAGCCAAAAAGGTTGCCGACCCCTGTCTTAGAAGCTCATGGGCACAGAAGTTAGGATTAACTTCAGGGCTACAAATAGGAGGAACTTGGCTTAAGGAAGTTGTGAGTTTGAACCCAAAACATCTATACCTAGACACTGTTCCCAGTTGATAAAGGTTTAATGATAAGTGAGAATGGGAAGGTGGGAGATGGATTAGAATCTATAAGGTAAGGGAAACTCTCTAACAGTTATGTCAAAAGCAGCCCCTCCTCCCATGGGGGTAAGGTGTCTTGAATTGCTGATCTGCTCTCTAACTCTATAAATATTCCTCTTCTAAATTAAGATAGCTAAACTAAGGTAGACTGTGATATGTTGAAAGTCTAACCAAATTAAAACAGCTTGGCAGTCAGGAACTGAATGGCTCAGCTCAGAGGCACCCAGATTGCAGCAACAGCCCCCAGACTCAAGACCAGCAAGCAGAGTCACCTGCCTCTCTTATACCAGGACTCCAACTGCCTTTAACTGCTCCCTCGCTTAGAGTTCTGGGGGACACTATGGAATTCTTGATGTAGCCTGAACCCATCTCTGCAGCTTGAACCCCTCTCTGCATTATGGATCTCACAACAGTTTTGGGTTTTTTTTTATTCTAGAAGAATGAGGAAGCTACTAGAGTTGCTTTAGTAGAAGAATGGCATAGCCATACTTGTGATTTAAGAACATTCTTTGGTACCTGTTTGGAGGTTAGATCAGAGAATGGAGAGACTTGAGTGAGGAAGACCAATTAGGAGACTGCCATAAGAATTCAGGCAAGAGATTTTGAGTGCTTGAACTCTGGCAGTGGCTGTGTGAGTAGAGAGAAGGGATCGATATATGTTATAAAGGTTGAATCAATAAAACATGGCACCTGGGAGTAAGGGATAGGAAAGAGTCAAAGATAACTTCAAGGTTGTAAACTTCAGTGATTGGAAGGATTATGGTGCCCTCAACCTAAATAGAGAAGTTATGGAAGAGGAGATGAAAAGAATAACGAGTTTTGTTTTGAACATTTTGAGTTATAATAGATGGATGGATGAGAAAGTAATTGTTAAGCACTCACTATGTACCTCTGAGGTTAAGGAATAAGGATACAAATACAAAAGGCAAGATCATACCTGCCATTATGGAGCTAACGTTCTAATAGGATGAAATGTCATATTTAGGGAAGTGATAATTGGGTAGATTTATTTTGGTTTGGAAAGTTACAAGAATGGTGACTGTGTCATTTAAAATTATTGTAAGCCCTGGGAGACTACAACTCCCAGGACTCCCTGCTACAACTTCCCCCAACACCTCCCACTTCCTTTGTGGATGGTGTTGGAGAAAGTATAAAAGAGAAAGTTTGGCGCCTTTTCCCTCTCTACCCTGGAGTCTCTCTCAAGCCTGGAGGATCTGGGATCCTGAGGTCTCTCTCTTGCTACCTTTTTTCCCTTCTATCTACCTCCTAGTTTTACCTCGACCTTCCCCTTTCTAATTTAAATAAAACCTAGCTATTCTAAACCCTAAGTTGCTCTCTGATCTTTTATTTAAGCCCCAAAGGGCTCTGGTCAATTTCCCCCTGTTGGGGCTGGAGAGCTACCTTCCTTTCCCTACCTCTACCTTCCTCTCTCCTTTCTCCTTCATCTATATTTACTATCTATCCTCACTTCACCCCCTGACTCATAGGGGAACAGATTAATATGCCCTTTCCAAGAGCATAGGAGAGTTGATCTATTTGATTAATGGTTGTAGAACTAGAAGGAGAAGGTAGTAATGCTCATGACAGCTATTAAGGAGATTGCCAGGAAATGAAGTGTATAATCAGAAATGCCTATGGGATATCTGACTGCAACTGAGATTGTCAATATTGATATGGTTCAGTCTATCCAGTAGTATGTCAACTCTAGATACTAGGAAAGAATCTGGCATTTAAAATAACAGTAAATGTTTTAGTCTAAAGATTGTAATAAATAACATGTTGGACTGAAGTATGGAATAACTGGGTTCAGAGCTTGTCCTTAATTCTTACTAGCTTTGTGACTATAGGCAAGTTACTTAACTTCTCTGAAATATAAAATTTCAATTTCCTTTTCTAAAGTAGGAATAATAACTATCATCCTCTCACAAGTTTTTTGAGTCTCAAATACACTAATCAGTGTAAAATGCTTTGCAAACTTAAAGACCTATGGATGTAAGTTGTTTTTTTTTTTAATGATAACCTTTGCAATTCTTAGGTCCCTCTGTCATCTTTATACCATTCTACCACCATTTTTGTAGTATCAGAAAGGCAGAGAAGGATTACAGAGAACTGAGAGCAATTTTGTGTTTTCATTTTTGTTTCTTGAGTTGCAGTGGTCAAAGAATTAATCACAAAATGACCATCCCACTAGTGAGGAGGCTCTCTGAAGTTAGCTAGGCTAAGCAGAAAGCAGGCATTATCCCTTTTTGGTATCATATTGGAAACCTTTCCAGTATTTTAACAGATCCTGCCATAACTTTTATTCCACTGCACAACCTTTGAGAAATCAGGATCACCTTCATGCCATGCTGAGTTATTGGCATAGAACTCTTAAAAACAATTGTTTTGAGTGGTGTAAAACTGGTATTGTAAATCTTGCTTAGAAAAAATATTTAGCATTTTAGTATCTCAAATCTACATTGGAGGATAAATAGCTTCCCTCTTTGTAACTGGATGTTACACTGGATTCAGATAATTTTGTTATTTCGTTTGAGTTCTCTTCAGGAAAAGAGAAATGAGCTATAGTGCTAGGTTAAAATGTCAGGCAAGAGGGAAAGATAACAAATATAGCAGGTAGACACTAAGGGTTATGTTAGATACTTTGTGGTGATCTTCCATCCACTTGTTCTGTTAGGTGTACAAAATAAGGAAGGCCTGGAGCAAAAGAATAAAATGCTTATGCAAGTAAGTTGACTTCCTATTCATCAGCTCCCCTGGGTTCACTCATTAGTTTGATTTTGAAGACTCCCAAATCCTTATATTCTCCCCCTGACCTCTCTCTTAAGCTCTAGGCCCATGTCAATAGATACCTACTAGACATTTCAGACTCAGTGTCCTATAGGCATAACAAAACCTATTCTTCTTCTTAATTTCCTTCCCAGGTCACTCAGATTCACAACTAAAGTGTTATTCTCAACTTTTCACTCTCCCTCACCTCACATAGCCAGACTTGTCAGTTGTCAAATGTTGTCTATTTTACCCTAATATGGTCTCTTGATTCCAGCTTTTCTCTCTATTCACACAACCTCAATGATAGTTTATGCTTTCATAATAGCTTACTTGTTCTTTTGCAAAAATCTTCTTTTTGATCTTCTTGACTTGAATCCATCCTCTGTATCATGTCTTCTCCATAAACTTCTAAATGATATTCCTGAAATATAGACCTGACCATGTTAACTCCCATACTCAAAACTCTTCAGACTCCCTGTAATCTCTAGAATCAAATAAAAACTCCTTTACAACTTAACTGCAAGCTCTCTTTCTAGCTTTATATATCACTCCCCTTCACACATTCTACAAGCTAGCCAAGCTGCCCTTCTTGCTGTATTCATACACACTATTCCATTTCCTCCCACCTTTCCTTTTTATAGCCTGTACTTCATGCCTGGAATCATCTACATCTTTTAGACTCTCTCATTACTTTCAAAGTTCAGCCTAAATGTTGAGTTCTCTTTGAAAACTTTTCCTGATCTCTCAGCTGCTAGTTTTTCTCATCCTTTCCCAAATTCAACTTATATATCTTGTATTTGCTCATTTTGCATATTTGTATATTGTCTCCCCCCAGCAGAATGTAAGCTTCTTGAGGAGAGAGACAATTTCATTTTTGTCTTTGTATGTACACCAAATGTCTAAGCACTTAATGCTTATTGATTGATATACTTGAAATTTTTTAGATCCTGAAAAACATCTTGGACATAGAGTCATAGGTTTCATATGAAATGGGAAAATAGAAGAATCTAAAGACTGACTTTGAAGAAACAAGTAAATACAAAGGGATATATATCTGAAGAAGAAAATTTAAAGCATATGTAAAAATTAGCTATAGTGTAAAACAGTGATGGGCAAACTTTTTAAAAAGGGGACCAAAGGAAAGGAAATGCTCATCTGTCAGTCTGTTTCTAAGGCAACTCTTTTGAAGTTTCATTGTATTGTATCCTACTCATTGTATTCGTCACATTAGGAATAATGTTGGGCTTCCAGATAGAACATTTCAGGGGGCCTCATCTGGCCCACAGGCTGTAGTTTGCCCATCACTGGTATAAAAGACCATTAACATGGTGACTGTAAAGCACTGTCACAATATATGAAATCATTTTGCTTGCTAATCTTGCAGGCAAGGCTTGAATCTGGCTTTTTACATATGTATTTATGATGTTAGAAATAAAGTAAAGCAATTTTGAGGTGTTTGAATCTAGGCAAAGTTGACTTACATGACTTGATTGTGTTATGGACAAGAATAAAGCTCTTAGTCATCTTATATACTTATATATGATGAACCGATAATGAACATATAGCCTGCTTTTATCTATTTAAAGGTGTTTCCTCTTTTCTTCAACAGGTAAGTCAAGAGATTTGTCAACTTTGTAATGGCTACTTCACAAACTTCACGAACAGTAGCATCACAGGTGCCTTTTGCAGATTTGTGTTCAACTTTAGAACGAATACAAAAAAGTAAGTCCCGTCCAGAAAAAATCAAATACTTCAAGGAATTTTTAGATTCATGGCGGAGATTTCATGATGCTCTTCATAAAAAGGAAAACGAAGTCACAGACTCTTTTTATCCAGCCATGAGACTTATTCTTCCCCAACTAGAACGAGAGAGGATGGCCTATGGAATTAAAGAAACTATGTTTGCTAAGCTTTATATTGAGCTGCTTAATTTACCAAAAGAAGGAAAAGATGCTCAGAAACTTTTAAACTACAGAACACCAACTGGAACTCATGGAGATGCTGGAGACTTTGCAATGATTGCATACTTTGTGTTGAAGCCACGATGTCCAAAGCAAGGGAGCTTAACAATACAGCAAGTTAATGACGTTTTAGACTTGATTGCTAGCAACAATTCAGCCAAAAGAAAAGATCTGGTAAAGAAGAACCTCCTTCAGCTCATAACTCAGAGTTCAGCTCTTGAACAAAAGTGGCTTATCCGAATGATTATAAAGGATTTAAAACTTGGTTTTAGCCAACAAACTATATTTTCTCTTTTTCACAGAGATGCTGCTGAGCTGCATAGTGTTACAACTGATCTGGAAAAAGTCTGCAGACAACTTCATGATCCTTCAATTGGACTCAGTGATATTTCAATCACATTATTTTCTGCTTTTAAACCAATGCTAGCTGCTGTGGCAGATATTCAGCGGATCGAGAAGGACATGAAACACCAGAGTTTCTACATAGAAACAAAACTAGATGGTGAGCGTATGCAAATGCACAAAGATGGAGATGTATACAAGTTCTTTTCTCGAAATGGATATGATTACACTGAACAGTTTGGTGACTCTTCCCTTAATGGTTCTTTAATACCATTTATTCATAAAGCTTTCAAGACAAACATACAAAACTGTATTCTTGATGGTGAAATGATGGCCTATAATCCCAATACACAAACATTCATGCAGAAGGGAAGTAAGTTTGATATTAAAAGAATGGTAGAGGATTCTGATCTACAGACATGTTATTGTGTTTTTGATGTGTTGATGGTAAATAACAAAAAACTGGGGCATGAGACCCTGAGAAAAAGGTATGAAATTATTAGTACTGTCTTTACACCAATAAAAGGTAGACTTGAAGTGGTACAGAAAACAGAGGCAAACACCAAAAAAGAAGTCATTGATGCATTAAATGAAGCAATAGATAAACGAGAGGAGGGGATCATGATTAAAAATCCACTTTCCATTTACAAGCCAGATAAACGTGGTGAAGGATGGTTAAAAATTAAGCCAGAATATATAAATGAGTTAATGGATGAACTGGATATTTTAATTGTTGGTGGCTATTGGGGTAAAGGTTTGAGAGGAGGAATGATGTCTCATTTTTTGTGTGCAGTAGCAGAAACACCTCCTCCTGGTGAAAAACCATCTGTGTTTTATACTCTTTGTCGTGTTGGTTCTGGATATACCATGAAAGAACTATATGAACTTGGTTTGAAATTATCCAAATACTGGAAACCTTTTCATAAAAGAGCTCCACCAAATAGCATCTTATGTGGTACAGAGAAACCAGAAGTTTACATTGAACCTTGTAATTCTGTCATTGTTCAGGTTAAAGCAGCAGAAATTGTCAGCAGTGATATGTATAAAACTAATTGTACACTACGATTCCCTCGAATTGAAAAGATAAGAGAAGATAAAGAGTGGTACAAGTGTATGACTCTAGATGAATTAGAAAATCTCAGAGGGAAAGCATCTGGAAAGCTTGCTTCTAAACACCTCTCTATAGATGGTGATGATGAAGAACCACAGGGGAAAAAAAGGAAAGCTATTAAGGTTAAGAAAACTATCGGAATCATTGAACACTTAAAAGCTCCTGATCTTTCTAACATAAACAGAATTTCTAATGTATTTGAAGATGTGGAATTTTGTGTTATGACTGGAACAGACAGCCTTTCAAAACCCGATCTGGAGAGTCGCGTAGCTGAGTTAGGTGGTTATATTGTACAGAACCCTGGCCCAGATACATACTGTGTCATTGCAGGTACTGAGAATGTGAGAGTGAAAAATATCATCTCTTCAAACAAACATGATGTTGTAAAGCCAGAGTGGCTCTTAGAGTGTTTTAAGGCCAAAGAATGTGTGCCATGGCAGCCTCAATTTATGATTCACATGTGTCCTTCCACAAAAGAACACTTTGCCTGTGAATATGACTGCTATGGTGACAGTTACTTTGCTGATACAGATCTGGTACAACTGAAGGAAGTATTCTCAAGAATTAAAAATGTTAAGGAAGAGAGTCCTAAAGAAATGGCTTCAGTAATTGCAGATTTAGAATATAGATATTCTTGGGACAACTGCCCTCTCAGTATGTTCCGACGCTGCACCATATATGTGGATATGTATGCTATTATTAATGACCTCACTACACCAATCCAGGGATCCAGACTATCAATTAGAGCCCTGGAGCTGCGGTTCTATGGAGCAAAAGTCGTTTCATGTTTAGAAGAAGGAGTGTCCCATGTAATCATTGGAGAAAATCATAGTCATGTTGAGGAATTCAAAACTTTCCGTAGAACTCTTAAGAGAAAGTATAAAATCTTACAAGAACTTTGGGTAACTGATTCTCTGAAAAAGGGTGAATTGCAGGAAGAAAATCATTACTTGATATGAAACTAGCTTTCATAAGAAGGAAAGCCCTTCATTTTGCCCAAGAAGAATCACTGAAGTACATATGCAGTAATAAGCAATATAGCTTTAATGCCTACAAGTTCAAAACCTATGCTTATAGAAGATTATTAGGTGTAACAAAACAACAATTTTATTTTTTTAGAAATTGAAAGGAAATGAATAAAAGCTGAAGGAGTAGATGTCTTTTCAGCCAATTAACAGTTGATGATTTTTATGGCCAAGAGAAAATATTTATTGTCTGTGAAGCAAAGGTTATTACCAGACATTCCTCAAGAGAACTAGAAATTTTAACAAAGTAGCTGTAAAAGACATTTTCAAGCATTTGAAATAATTAAAATCCCCTATTTTAATAATAGCTACTAAGTAAAGGACAAAACAACTTTTTTTTTAATTGATGCCTTTAAATATACTGCTTTGGAACTAGCATATATCTCACAGCTGATGAAGGAATATAATACTACAGATGATGTCCCTATGTCTAGAGTTATGGTCATAGATTATTTTCTGACAAAAAGAAAGTAATGTGCCACTACAGTTGTTAATTCTGAGTTATGTTAAGTTGATCTTTAGCTCTTTAGATAAAAATAGGATGAGCTGATCTAGACAACATTTTAAATAAAGTTAGAATCTAGTTATAATAACACTAATCATCTCTAGTTTTAATTAAAAGTTTATATTTCATTTATTTTAAGAAGATATCTTTATCTGCTTTTAGGATCCAAAAGTGTACACACAGATGGGTTTTTCTAGAACTAAATAAATAAAAACCTTATGCCTTATAGAGAAGGTATTATTTTATTTGACATTCTGTTTTTAAAGCATTTATATTTAAAATGTATGAATAAATTATTTATTTTTTAGTTATATAATCACTTTGAGGGAAATTGGCATTATTTTTCAAAGCCCATTTTTCCACTGCAAGGCAGAAATGCTGTTTAAAAATCAATGCTGATGTTAATAATAAATGTTTTATAAGTATTTTAGAAATGATAATAAATTGTGTTTTTGTTGTATTTATTTAAATAAAGTATGGGCAATTTTTCAGAAAAATCTTGTTGATATTTTGAATTATTTAAAATGATGCATTAATTTAGAGTGTTCACTACACTTTAGGCAACAAGATATGCTATTGTGTTAAGCAAAATGTTAAAGTAAGCCTTACCAATTCCATTCTTTTTGTGTCCCTTATTTTCAAATTAATTATTTTCAGCAAACATTCATTACACATCTACAATCAGGCCAAAATGATAGGTGTTAAGGAAAATAGAAGGTTAAAATAAAACATTAACATTGTCATCAAAGAGATTGCAATTTGGTAGAAAAGACAAGACACATACAAATGAGTGTAAATTAAAATATAAATGCATAAACTTGGAACTATGCCCACAGGGCTTTAAAAGAATGCTTGCCCTTTGATCCAGCCTTACCACTGCTGGGTATGTGTCCCAAAGAGATAATAGGAAAAAATATGTGTATAAAAATATTTAGAGTCTCTCTCTTTGTAGTGGCAAAAACCTGGAAAGCGAGGGTATGCCCTTTGATTGGGGAATGGCTGAACAAATTGTAGTATCTGATGGTGATGGAATACTATTGTACTGAAAGGAATAATGAACTGGATGAATTTCATGTGATCTAAAAAGACCTCCAGGAGTTGATGCAGAGCAAAAGGAACTGTGGCACAATTGAACACAATGGACTTCTCTACCAGCAGCAATCCAGGACAACCCAGGGGGACTTATGAGAAAGAACACTATCCACATCCAGAGAAAGAATTGTGAGAGTAGAAACACAGAAGAAAAACATATGCTTGATCACATGGTTCGATGGGGATATGATTGGGGATGTTGTCTTTAAATGATCACTCTATTACAAATATTAATAATACAGAAATAGGTTTTGAACAATGATACATGTAAACCCAGTGAATTGCTTGTTGGCTCCGGGAGTGGGGAGGCAAGAGGGGAGGGGAAAAAACATGAATCATGTAACCAAGGAAAACTTATTTAATTATTAATTAAATAATTAATTATTTAATTGCATAGGAAATACTCAACGATTTTGACTGGTGAAATGGAAGACATAGATGAAGGGTCATCTGAATGGCTTCAAAGGATGGATAGGATTTTAATAGATGAAGATGGAGGTGAATATATTTCTATCATAAGGTGCTGTGATCAAAGGCTTCTCAGAAGTAAATGGGGGTGGGGTGGTGATTTCATTGCATATTGAGTAGTATGAGCAGACTAGAACATATAGTAACTGATGGGGAAATGGGGAATAAGATAAGTTATGGAATGGTAGTTTGGAACCAAATTATGAAGTTTGTTCAGAGGTTTTAGGGAAGCAAGCAGTTTTTAGGGAAGATTTGCTATATGAACTATATACACATTGAGCGGATTAAATCAGCAACAGTGTGTAGGATGGATTTGGGGAAGGGAGAAAAGAAGAAAAGAAGCAGTGAGACCATATGGGGTATCTGAAATACAGTGGTGGTAATGGAAATGCAAATAGAGAAATATGAGTGATCTTCTAGGGGTGTCATAGAAGAAATATCACCTCTCCAAATTCATGTGGTAGGTAACTACTACCAAAATATATTTTCTACAATGCAGAAATTATAGAGATAAAAATGTAGGTTTTATTGTTATGCTCAAACATAACTTCAGGCCTCAAGCCTCCATTAGAAGTCTAACAAGAGTTCTTATAGACAAAATTATGTCAGAGTAACAGAAAAAAAAAATTCTTTTCCATGTTGAAATCTTTTACATTCAAGCCATTAAAGATAAAGGAGATCTATCCACAATCTCAGTGCTTCTTTTGCTGTCACAAAAATCAAATAAACTTAGTTATGTCAAACAAACACTTTCAGTAAATTAAAACTACATTTAGAGGTTTCACAAATAGGCTTATTAAGGAAGATTTACATGTCACCAAGGAATCAGGGACAATTAAGATTCTTTCTCTGGCTACTTATATAAGAAATGTTTCAGGCTTTAAAAAGAATGTTCAAATCCTATGGGACAGATTTTGGTCAGGAAAGGCTAATGTTGACAGAAGACAGGCTTTTGGTTAACGAAAATTTGTAGGAGGGGATGGTCCTGCATCTTGAATAATAAAAAGAAATTTCAAATTCCCAGAATTTGGATTTCATTTTCTTTTTTTAACACAAGCTGCAGCAGCATACTATTCTAATACATCACAAAAAGGTAATCCCCAGTTCTTGGAGACTAAGTTATTAGAGCACAAGTTACCTCAAATCTTAACCAAATTAAAAGCTTTCTAATACAGAAGTATGGCAGATATGTCTGTTTTTGGAAGGCTATCCTAAATTTGAAAATGTTCAATATTGGAAAGCTGTGCTCAAAGCAATGACTTTTTAGCTATAGCTTCTTGTAAAGGTATACAGAGGTGGCATTCATAGAAATACTAGGGAATACCTAAATTTCAGGAAGGCATTTGACAGTGGTAAGATTAAAATTCTCTGGAGACTTTATCTTAATTTATATGTATTTAATTTTTTAAAAGTGAGTCAGAGAAGGAAAAGGCCATTCACTGCATTTGCTTGGCCATTCTCTTACCAAACCTCCACCAGGCTCTGGAGCCATTCCCAAGAATGCTATCTTACTCTGAAAATCCTAGCCAAAGAGAACCTATTTCCTTTCTGGATCCAAACATACTTTCAATGAAGTCACTTTTCTGAATAACTGATTTGGCAAACTCTGACTTCAGTCCCGTTTAGAGGCCAGTCTTCCTGATGCCAAGAGTTACATGAGACAAGAGGCAGGTATCTTCATGGCATTAGGGATCCTGGAGACCTTTGGTATCCCCCCACAGTGTTTATGCTTCCCCTTTATCTAAAGTTGTTTGTTGATAAGCATCAGCCTTTATTCTTAATTTGACCAAAGTGTAATGTTCATAGAGTGGGCTATTTTCAAACAGCATGAAACTTTCCCTTTATAATCTGAGGCTATATTTAGAAAGAAGGGAGGTGGAGTGGTCCAGGCTAGTGTTAAATTCTCACAACAGGATATCTGTTGAAAAAGGATAAAGGGATATGAACTAAATGCTTATAAGTGGATTATGAACTTTAGTGGTTCTGTGTTTTTCCAAGTTAACAACACAGAGAGGAATGTGGTTAGCCCACTGGCCGCACCGGAGTCCCTTTAATATTGTGACTAGAGAGCTACCTCAATTTTCCTTTATTGCATTTTACTTGCCACCCTACTTTGATTGCTTTCTCTGCACCCTCTCCAAATTTCTGTATATTTTCATTGCATATAATTATGTACGTTGTATATAGTTTGTATTTACCTATCTGAGTTCATGCTTTTCATGTTGCTGTGTGTTCATGATACCCCCCATTCTTCCCATAATAGAAGGGACTAGGCAGTGCAGCCAGCAATCCCAATGAGAAGAAGACCCATCTTTATTGAAATGCAAGAGGAGAGGGAGAGAGGGGCCCTGGGTAGTTGGGGAACATTATGATTGGTCACAGCTGGGGAAAGTAGGTTGGCATTTGGGTGTGGCTGACCACACTCCTCTCTGTGTTGTCAACTTGGAAAAACACGGAACTACTAAAGTAGATATAAAACCAAATATTTAATCAGGAAAAGAGACAAATTCTTAACAATTGGCTGCCACACAGAGCCCAGGGCTAAATACCACACAGAATCAAAACTCTGGGGCTTTGGGGACAGTGTCTCTGAGAGAATCATCAAGCTAGATGATTCTCTAAAGAACAATAGAACATAGGGATCTTATATACCTTTTGGGGAATTAAGCACATCAAACATACACTGACAGGTTACAAGCAGGCTTGGGAAAGAGGCCATAGCCAGAGGCTGGGATATCAGGGAGTGGTCTACTACAGTGGATAAAAAAAGGATGGTTCTTGCACAGGTGTTGGTCTTCTTGGGATATGATCTCTGAGACAATGGGGGAACCTTCTAAGACAAAAAAGGTGACTGAGGATTTGAGCATTTCTATCACTCCTCTTCAGGACACTTAATGGATGCTTGGTGATCCCTTGTTCAGTCTAAGTTAAGCTCAGTTTGGGACTTCCCGTAAAAGCAAATTCCCTAGGGAAATGGGCAAACTTGGGATTTCCAGAATTCACGTTGACAGTATTATAATAGGAAATAGGCTTTAAAAACAGATTTAGAAATTTAGCCAGGCAGGCTGGCAGGAACTAAAATTCCAACCTGGAACATAGCAAGGGACTGAACACAGAGGACTCTCTCTAAAGGCAGTTGGGGTTTTGAATGAGTTGGAGAACCACTGACTTGGGGTATCTCTGAGCAACATCTGGAACATCTCAACTAGCAAGATCAAGGAGAGCAGGTTGAAAATGCTGTCTTATTTGGTGGACAAGCAACATTAGTCTCCCTGACTTCTCTGAAGATTTATTTGGCTAGAACCTGTGCTCTTGGACTATCAGACCATCTATGTGAGATCCCATTAGTTCCCTTGTGTCCTGGCTGCCTGCAAAGTGTAGTGTAGAGATTTCCCAGACCTTTAACCCTGAATTGATCCCATAGTATTTTAGAGAAGTGTGACCTCTCCCACTCATATTATCCTTAAATGATCTATTAAAAGTGTTTTTTTTTTTTAATTCCCGCTGTTTCTTTCCCATATTAAGTAAAGTATCCCTGGCTGTCACTTTAACTGACTAACTGCCATTACCCAAACCTCATGTCCCTAGTTGGTTTTCCTGTGTTTACCTGTCAGTTATCCCTTGTCCAAGCCATCCTCCTTTTTTCCTTTCTCTAAACCCAGTGTTTTAATTATTTACCCATAAAAATATATAACTGAGAAAATTCCTCATTCACTTGTCTCAGGTTGTGAAGAAATCTGATGACCCATCTTTACTGAGAGACATCATTTTTTTCTCAATAAACCTATTATTGGCTTGGAGCTTTGCCTCTTTGTTTATTTATAAGTTGGGTGAAATATTCTCAACATGTCTTCAAAAATTTGAAGGGTCATCATTCAAGAATTTTTATTGTGTTAGGCACCCTTCTAAGATCGGTATGCAGATTCAAAAACAAAGCAGCCTGTGTTTAGCTCATGTAGATATAGTTATCATTTATATAGCATTTTAAGGTTTGCAGAGCACTTTTACGTATGTTACCGGATTTGACCTTCACAGCAACTCTAAGACTAAGCAACTCTAATAATGCCATTATTCTCCCTATTTTGCAGATGAGAAAACTGAGGTTAATGACCTTGCAAAAGGCCTTATAGCTAGTGAATGTCAGAGTCTGATTCCCAAGTCCAGAACTATCCATTTTGCCATATAGCTGCCTAGTCCCTTCTATTATGGGAAGAATGGGGGTATCATGAACACACAGTTACATGAAAAGCATGAACTCAGATAAGTAAATACAAACTATATACAAGGTACATAATTATATGCAATGAAAATATGCAGAAATTTGGAGAGGGTGCAGAGAAAGCAATCAAAGTAGGGTGGCAAGTAAAATGCAATAAAGGGAAATTGAGGTAGTTCTCTAGTCACAATATTAAAGTGACCCCTTCAGTGTGGCCAGCAACCCCAATGAGAAGGAAAAGACCCATCTTTATTGAAATGCAAGAGGAGAGGGGCCCTGGGTAGTTGGGGAACATTCTGATTGGTTACAGCTGGGGAAAGTAGGTTGGCATTTGGGTGTGGCTGACCACACTCCTCTCTGTTAATTAAGGAATGTTAATTGCTTCATGGGACTTACCTACCTCTTGTCAGCTTGGTCAGAAGACGAGAACCATTGGGTTTCAACTCCACAAAATCCATCAAACCTCCCCTTATTATACAAGGAGGGACAAGAACAGAAAAATTGTCTTTTGGGGTGTGTGGCTCCAGGCCAAGCCAAAAGGTATTTACACCAACAAATAGATGTCCTAGGGGCTAGCTGTATGGGTAAAATCAACATTCTTTTCCAGCCAGGCCTTTAAGCTCATTTGGACTAGAAGAAACCACATTCTTAACTGAGAAATGGGACTTGAAAAATGGGGCATAGGGTCAATTACAGAATAGAATCAGTTATTAAATGATAGAGCATAATTTTAATTTCCTCATAGATATTTTGTAAGAAGTAACATGATCTGAGGCTTGAAAGAAACTGTATTCTAAGAAGCAGAGGTCAGGAGGCCCTGCATTCCAGGAATTGGGAATAGTCTGGGACAAAGACATGGAGATAAGTAAAGTGATATGTCAACTTGCAATAAAGATGACTTCCAAAGGAGAAATAATCAGTGTCTTTAATCAATGTGAATAGAATTGCAAACCAGGGTTGCTACATAGAATGGGGGTATAGAAGCATCCACTAGGGGAAGGGGATACAGGGTATAAATAAATTGCAACAGAGAATGAATCTTAATAGAAAGCACAAGAAACTGTTTAATAAATTGTTTTGCATAACTACAGAAAATCCATGCAGAAGGTTAGAAAGCCTCTAAAGTGGTAATATCTGGTCTCAATGATGGGTTCCAGGTGTAACAAGATGATTTTTTCTTTTTCCAAATTGTTTCAGTTTAATTCTTTGAGCTCATTTTGATTGTCTTCGAGCGATTTGTAGCTCTGAGGTCTTGGCAAAGTCAGTTCATAATCAGTTATATTCAACAAATGTCATATGAACCATGGTTCGTTTCTTATTATGGCCTGGGCCTGACTCAGGCCAGTCCCCTGGTAGTTTAAATTGAGTATTAATTCAAAAATCAGACCCATGGTTGGCATTCAAGAGTTAATGAAAAAAATAATCTGAGCCAAAGTAGGAGAAGGATATTCAACAGGGTGACACTGAGGATACCTTACATTGATTCAATTGAGTTAAAAAGTGTTTGCCCAAGTTGCCCAGAATAATCCACCAGCTAAGCATCAGAATGTCATTGATGCTCCATGTGGTTCTTGTGTATTAGGCTGACCAGGAAGTGATGTCAACAGCCTGAACCTTTAGTCCCCTGGGAATTGAGTCTGATCTCAATAATTTAATAACAAAAACAAAAACAAAAACAACTTTATCTTCTGTCTGAGAATCAATAATAAGTATCGATTTCAAGGCAGAAGAGGGCTAAGGGCTAAACAATGGGGGTTAAGTGACTTGTCAACTTGGGTCACACAGTTAGGAACTGTCTGAAGCCAAATGTACCTCCTCAATAGCTTTTAAGGGAAAAAATGGTCAAATTGCATGAAGAATTGAGATGTTGCTCCTACCAATTTACTCATTAAGATGACAAATTGCATTGTTATTCACAAATTTAAGGATTTTCACTTTAGAAACGATTCTAGTGAGCTCCTAAGATTTCATTTAAAGTATGACTGACTTAAAATAATCAATGTCCTAGAATGATGTCTGTTGTGTAAAATAATGCACACTACCCTGGCACATTTGTTCTTAGATCCTTAAAAGACTCTTCCTTTCCATATCCATAACAGGAGCAAGATGATGCCAGATCCATTATTGTTTTAGTGTCTCAGAGGCAGCATAATGAAGAATGAACACTGCTAGTGCTACTTCATTTGTTGACATTATCAATTGGAAAAGATAAAGTACTTCAGAGATACACTGTTAGATAGGATGAGGAAAAAAAAAAGAAATACCCTGGAAAAAGAAAAAATTCAACCAATAGTAGGAAATTTAAAATAATCCTTTCTCCTTTTGCCAAGTACCAGCTGGAATACTGGGAAAGAGTCTTATATTAAATCCTAAACAACTAATTTGGCATGGGCATAAATATAGTCTTAATGCTTGTAGTTTCTTCTATAAAGGATAGATACTTATTAACTGCTTGCTTCCCTTATGTGACTGGCATATAGGTTAATTATCATTTACAAAGTTTTTTAAGGTTGCAAAGTTCAAAATAAATGTTTACTGATTATGAATGATCATCCTGGAATGCTTCTGTTCTAAGGATACCACCTCACTAGCACACCTGAATTTTATTTATTTGCAAGATAGGGATATAAATTTTGATAAGTTAGGGGATTATATATGTAAAAAGAGATATGCATCAGCTCCAGGAACCATTTCTCAGTAACTAAGATCCAATAATGTGTGAATTGTTTCATTAAGATACAGAAGGATTTGTTATGAAGAATTTTAAACAAATAAAATATAAAATTTTCCTTGAGTTTTACAAAAGTATTTATCCTGAGAATAAAGATAGGAGAGCGATGAAAAATAGGATGAAAGTCCATACATAGAGTTAAGATCCCAGAAATAAATAAAATCAATTGGCCAAAATGGAGTTTTATTTCTTCTGTCTATGCCAGTTCCTTTTTGCCACTGGCCATTAAATAGAAGTATAGCAGATTCAGCCAAAATAATAAATGATTTGCAAATACCTAGAAAAACATAAGATACTGGAAAGTACCCAACTTAGCATGTTCTTCTGACTTGAAATCCAAATCATATCAAGCCAATTGAATTTCATTGTATGGCATCTTTTGTTATTCTTCAGTCATTTCAGTCATGTTTAATTCTTTGTGACCCTTTTTGGGATTTCTTTTTGGCAAGATACTAGAGTGGTTTACCATTTCCTTCTCTAGCTTATTTTACAGGTAAGGAAATGGAGGTAAACAGGGTTAAGTGACTTGACCAGGATCACACAATTAGTATGTAAGTATCTGAGGTCAAATTTGAACTCGGGAAGATGAGTCTTCTTGACTCTAGGTCCAGTTCTCTATCCACCACACCACCTAGCTGCCCAGTGATATCATCACAGACCCTGTAAAGATGTACATAAATGTAGATTTCAGAATGACTTCCAGCCAGATTCATGTGACTTTTTAAAAAATTACAAATTAGGGTGAGCTCAATTATTTGCTATTATATTTATTATCTGGATTTTTAGAATTCAGAACTGCTCTGAAAAAGTTTTTAAGTGAAATTATCAACTTCTGTTTATTGAGATATAGAGACTTTGCAATTATCTCATTCTATTGTTTTATTTTATGATATGGCCCTCTTAGAAAGAGGCCACCTTTGTTTCATTGATGATGTAATGGGGTCAGGACTCCATAAACTTAACCAGTCCTCTTGTGCAAGAAAACTTCCCCAGGGACTTATATTACCAGTTCCATACTTTCCCCAAATCCAGCCCTTGCGCATTAGGTTCTCATCATATTCTAAGCCAGTATGAAGATGAAAGAAGAAAGCCATTAGAGTGGGGGAAGTTGATCAAATGAATTGGTTACCTTGAGAAGGAAAAGTTCCACGAAACCAACATGCAAATCATACAGTTCCTTGTGGAGATTGGCATGTACTACCAGGGAAGGGATGTTAAAGAAGAGGGAAATTATAGGAAATGCTGCTGGATCTTGGTTAATGAAGTAAGGGACTATCAAGTGGTAGAGAGGAGGTTAATCTTAAGGATGATGTGATATTAAATCATTGAGAAAAGTATACAGAGAAGTAGTGGGGTGACAAAGAAAAGATTTCTTTCTCATTTTACTCCTTTATCAATGATAATTTGCAATGAAAACATATAGCAATTTTCAATGAAGAGGCTCTAGCTATAGAGAAGTTGAGAGGCCACCAAAAGGAGAAACCATTGCCTAGAGCTAGAATTCTTCTGTGGAAAAGGAATTTCCCTTCCCATTATGTCACTTTGTTTGACATCATCAATCAGTGACCTGGAGGTTGTTTACCATTGAGATGTGCAGGGATAGACATGAATTAAGGAACTATGATTGGCAAATTAAGGAACTATGATTGGTTCCTGAGATGTGATGTGGGAAAGCTAGTGGGTGGAGAAAACTGCTTATAAGGCAAGACCAAGGCACTGCTCATTTTCTCTAGAGCCCTTCTGGGGGGAGCTTGGAACCTGAAGGAACTCCTGTACATGGTGAACTTCAATCTGTCAAATGGCAATCAACTCTTTACCTCTTTCCTACATTTCCCTCTCTTTACTATCACTACTTTGATGTAATAAATACTAATAGCCTCATCATTTAATTTTAACAATTACACTACTCAGAAGACACAGAACCTCAGAGCCAAAAAGCAACTGCTAGTAGTAAAATACAGGTTCTAGTCCTTCAAAAGATCAAATTAGAATCCTAGGATAGGATTTTAGTGAAGCCATAAATTGGGGCAAGTATAAGCTAGAGTCAATAAGTGTCCAGAAGCAACCATTTGGCAAATACTGGAAGGTCCATGGGGGTAGTAAAGGAGCATCAATAATACTATAGGATTGATGACATAAGTTGCTTTTTCCATGTAGGTCTTGGCCACATATATTACCTAGATGTGTGTCTTTCCTCTTGTGAATTTGTTTGCTTCTCCCTTTTAAACTTACAATGTAGTATTTATTGGAGTTTCCCCCAGGTTTATGGAAGAGGTATTGCTATTTGTCTTCTCCCTCCAAGAGTCTAGTTTTCCTGGCATTGCTCATTTCTTATCTATGAATTTTCTAATTCTTATAGATAATGCTTTGGAAGGCTATTCCAATTTACTTTGATAATGACATTAACAACCTTGTCTCCAGACGTAGCACTTTTTTGGTCTTAGAAACTGAGGGTGACCAGTTCTAATTTATTCAAAATAAGAATTTCAAGGCATGGTCTCTAAAGCTCTGGTGTGGGTTCATTACCAGGTAATCAGTGAAATACTTTTAAAAATATTCTGTTCCAACAGCCGAACACTAATGTCTGTACTGGTAGTAACAGCTGTCACACCACCTGAAACACTGAGCAGGACAATCAATTTTACCCTTATTTGGTCTTGCTAATTAGTGGAAATGAGCACATTAAAGGAACAGGTGGTAATTATTAGTTATCAGCAAAAACCTGATGGAAGAGGTGGAGTTGGCATGCACAATTTGAATTATCCTCATTTATTTAAAAATATTGTGCAAATGAAGAATTTACCAGCTATGTGATTCTGTTCTATGCTTGTATCATTCTTTAACATGGCATAGGTAAATTTATCCTTAGAAGTGTTTTACTGAAAATAATTATCCCTGGAAACCTTTTATTAAAAATAATACCACATTGGAAAACTTTTCTTTTTTTTTCATTAACTATAAGTTCCAATATGAGTACATTTTTTATATCTTGGTTTAAGATTCTTTACTTCAGATTTCTGTCCTATTGAGCATTTTTCCTTAAATAATTTCAAAATGTAAGTAAAACTATGCAAGTATTACTTAACTTAAACTTTTTAAATAGAATTTTGAATAGCCACAGTTTATAAGCCATTTAAAGACAGGATATATAGATAAAGACAGGACTTTTTTTGTTATTGTTATATTTTGTTGTTGATTTTGTTTTGTTGTTTTTGTATTTCCTGGTAGCTAGGGGACTAGGCTTGAAGTGAAAAAGACTTGAGTTCAAATCTACCCTAAGACTCACATTAGCTGTGTGATTCTGGACAAGGCACTTAACGTCTTAGTTTCCTCCATTATAAAATGGGTGTAATTATAGCATCTACCTCTTAGGATAAGGATTGTTTGTAAAGCATTCTGTAGACTATTTGGCACATCATAAGCATTATATAAATGCTTGCTATTATTATTAGCCTAGTAAATATTAGGTACTTAATTATACTTGTTAACTTATTGATTTGGAACTAGGAAATGATTTAATCAAGCAAGAAGCATTTTTAATTGACTATGTGCCAGGCACTCTATGCTGATTAAACAAATAAAAAAGTTATAGTCCTTGTCCTTAAGATTATTACCTTATAGGAGGGAACATCATAAAAACAGGAAATATACAAAATAAATACAAAAATGCCTTTTTTTTTGGTGGGGAGGCAGTGGCAGAGTTAACTGGGCCAATCAAAAGGCTTTTTGAAATGGATTGGCTCTTGAATAGGCCCTAAAAAAGAAGCTAGAGATTCTAAGAGACACATGAGAAAGGATAATTTCTAGGAATAGTGACAACCTGTTCAAAGTTATGGTGAGAGAAGATGTAGGTTATAGGAACAACAAATAGACTGATTTGTTGAAACATAAAGTAAATAAAAGAAAATAATGTTTTTTGTTTGTTTTTTTTAATCTAGGAAAGAGAGCCTGGCACTAAATTATAAAAGATTTTAAATTTGAATTGAATTGAATTCAATTAAAGAAGTCTGTGTTCTATCCTAGCCGGAAAATGATGTGATAATATCCCAATTTCAGTAATATCTGTTTGGCAGTTGTGTGGAGGATTTTTAAGAGACTAAAGGTCCAACAGAAAGATGATTAAAGCTTGAGCCATGGTGCTATGATAAAAGAAGCAAATCTGAAGTCAGAAGACATAGGTTTGAGCCTTGGATCTGCCACTTGTTATCTGTATAATCTTAGGAAAGTCATAACCTCCCTCAGTTTCCTTTTTTCTAAAAAGGAATAGAAGACTTTCATGGTCCCTTCCAGGCTTTAAATATATGATCCTAAAATTCTCCACAAATATAATAATTAATCATTAGTGCTTTCTCCTATGAAATTCAATGTCAAAATAATGAATAGAATTAGAGGAACATGATTGAACAGCATCCCTGTGGACCCTCCCCTGAGGAACACATACATCTTTTCTATTGTCTTAGATTAGAGAGCACAATTGAGAACATATTGCATAACAATAAATCAGGGATTAATTGAGCTAAAGAGCCAAAAGCAGGCATGAAGGCTGCCTTTGAATGAATGCCAGGCTCAATAACATCAGAAAAATAAATTTTAAAAAAGTTCTCCAAAATTTGATTCTAGTTTCTTTATTGGTGAGTACTGTTTTTAATATTACTCAGTGAGTATTTGAATTAACTTAATGACTAAGAGTGGTATTTTTAATATTATAAGACATTACTGTCAATAAAACATTTATTAACCTACTGCCATGTACTGATCATTGTGCTAGCCACTGGAATTACAAAGATCAAAATGAAACAGCTCTTGTCCTTAAAAAGGTCATATTCTATTGGAGGAGGCAACATTCATAAATGCGTACAAAATAAATTCATAGTAATTATCTTATGAGAAGGGTATTAGTAGCTGGTATAACCAGGAAAGGATTTATGTAGGTATCATTTGAAGAATTTGAAGGAAACCAGGGATTTTAGGAGCAGAGATGACAGCACATATTTCAGAAATGTGAGACAAGTAGTACAAATATAAGGAACCGAAAGAATTATTCATGTGAATAACAAGAGAAGCCCAGTTTGGCTAAACTGTAGGAACTAAGACAGAGGGAAATGCAGAAATAATCCTACTTTTGGAAAAAAAAATAGCTTAGAGCCAGGCTTTGAAGGGTTTTAATAGTTATCATTTATTTATAAAATTCACTTTAAAAAGTTTTGAGTCCTAAGTTCTCTCCTTTCCTTCAGACCCTCTCCCATCCATTGCAAAGGATTATGATAGCAATTATGCATAAGAAGTCATGCAAAATGTTTCTGCATTAGCCATGTTGCCAAAAAAAGCAAGAAAAATGAAGTTTAAAAATTATGCTTTAATTTGTGCTCAGTTCATAGGTTCTCTGTACCATTTTTTCATTATGTATCCTTTGGAATTGTCTTGATTCATTGTATTGAGAAGAGTAGCTAAGTCACAATTGATCTTTTTTTATTTATATACACATTTTTTTATTTTAAACCCTTAACTTCTGTGTATTGACTTATAGGTGGAAGAGTGGTAATGGTAGGCAATGGGGGTCAAGTGACTTGCCCAGGGTCACACAGCTGGGAAGTGTCTGAGGCCGCACAATTGATCTTTACAATATTGCATTTACTGTATACAATGTTCTCCTCATTCTGCTCACTTCACTTTGCATCTGTTATGTGTCATGGAAGATCAACTTGAGTTGTTGTGTGGCAAGGATAAATGATCAGGTAGTCAACCCTTTGGTAATGAACTTAGCTAGGATAGTCCTCAGACAACTGGTATTATATATATGTATATATATAGTGTCCCAGGAGTAGTATTCAAAGCCTTTCTACTTTGTAACATCTGACAGATCTTGCTATTTACAGGCATGGCCTTCAAGAACCTACATTCAGCCTCCTTGCCATTAGGAACTTAAAATGTGACTTAAGAGAAGGATCATGTTTATATTTCATGTTAAATTCCATTACACTTAGTGAATTCACTCAGATTCTCTCATTGAGTCCCATTTTCTCCTGCTCAAAATATGCTATCTACATTTTAATCAAATTGCACCTATACGTAAAGACTCAGTTGAAATTCAACCTGATCCACAAGTATATTTCTACTGCATCTGAGGAATGGCTTGGCCCAGAAAATAGAATGGCTCAAACCCAAGCTTGGGCACTCTTAACACAACTCTGTGGTAGTCTCTGGTCATATTGAAATGTCTTCCTGGTCACCAAAGTGCATAAAATGCCTTTAAAATTTGGCATATATCCTAAAATCATGAACCAGACACTCCCTGTCCTGATGACCACTTACATTTTTCCATATGAAGAAGACCACACCTTCTAAGATAAAATGCTGAAATATCTTTGTGAATATTTTTTAATGTTATGTCTAAATAGAATTCCTTTTGTAATGATTGAATAACCTAGGAGTGCCTCATTTTATTCTAAATTCAAACATGGGCTGATACTGATTTGAATAAGACCTCTCTTTACATATTTCTGTTTAATCTATCTGTCCTCATCTGTGCAGATTCTGAAGAGAGGAGGAAAAAGGAAACAAATAGAGAGAATGAGAAAAGGGAGACTGAGAGAAATTATGAGGGAGAGCAAGAGGAAAACATGCCCTGGTAGGTAACAAGCTAGGCTTAATCAAGAGGACCTGAATTCTGTTGGCTTTGTCATGCTGGTCAAGTCAATCTACCTCTCAATGCCCATAGAAACAACTCCCTAATTATAATTTGTAGAGCAGGTGTTGATCTGGATTGGTAAAGTAACAAATATTTCTTTAGCACCTACTATATGCCAGAGACTGTGGTAAGCACAGGAAAAAAAAGGTAAAAGATTGCCCTTATAGAGCTCTGTGTGTGTGTGTATGAAATGAGCCATGTGAAAAAATGAGTGTAAAGAATTAAAAGAAGCATAGAAAGATTATCCTAGAGCCCAAATACTTTTTTAAAGGTCAGAAATCTCCAAGCTCCCTGAGTCCACATTGATGTGTTTAATCACATTGAAAAATGTCTACTTTAAAAATTCATAGCAAGATCATGTGCACATTTATAAAAGTCTTATTCATTTTCAAGTTATTTACATTTTAAAATTAAAACAATCTTTATTTTCTTATATTTTTATTCATCTTACTTTATCTCATTTTTATTGATATCTTTTGTTTGATCAACACTTTCATTCTGGAATATATCCCACCCCCTACCCAGTGATCCATGCTTTGTAACAAAGGTTAAACAAAAGAGGAAACAGAACAAAAAATGATGTGTTTTTGTTTTTTATTGGTCAGCCAGAATACACACTTAGTTCATATAAAAAGCATTTACTGAATGGCATAGCCATAAAAATAACAACAGAATAGTCTTCCCATAAACCTGGAACTCTTGTACTATAAAAATGACTTCAGTGGAAAAATTGGACCTGCAGAGGGATTTAGTGTGGGGCATGCAAAAGCAGAGAAAACATGTAGACAGTACACACATTTTAATGTTTGCATACTCAAGATAATCAGGACATGTGCCTGGAAAGGCAGCTTCTGTTTCTATTACTTTTAGAGTTGTCAAAGTATTCTGGTGTTGCTCTCCATTGGGCTTGCTCCTTTTTCTCTACTCTGTGCTGACTCTTGTTCCTTTTTAGGAGTCACAGTCCTATTCTAGCTGGTCTTTATTCAATAAAAAGCATGTTGGGGTATAGGAAGTGTTCAAGGAAGACTAGCATTTCTGGTGTGAGGGCTTGCTGAGCCCTTTTTAGCACTGCTTATTTTCACCCAACTCTCACCTGTGCCTCCAAGAAGCTGTAGCATGTGCAGTGACCACACTCCAGTAAAACCTCCGCAGATGGTTTAAACCAGGTTGAGGGAAACTGACATCAGTGAGTTAGGGGGATGTCTACCCCAGGAAGTTTTCACAAACTAGAGACCAAGTCAGTAAGTTTGACATGGATTTTTGGAAAAATCTAAAACTTATTAAAGTGATATTTTGTGGGCTCTTAGAAAGGGAAGGAGTAATCTCTAAGAAGTAATAAGGCTTCATTAAAAATGAATAAAGGAAAAAAATGAATAAAGGGCATATAAAACCCAGTGGAATTGCTCATTGGCTATGGGAAGTGGGGTGGGAGGAGAGGAGGTAAAGAGCATGAATCTTGTAACCATGGAAAAATATTCTAAATTAATTAATTAAAATTCTTCAGAGTAAAAAAAAAATGCAAAGAAAAAAAAGAATAAGTAAAGGGGGCAGCTGGATGGCTCAGTGGATTGAGAGCCAGGCCTAGAGATGGGAGGTCCTGGGTTTGAACCCAGCCTCAGAAACTTCCTAGCTATGTGACCCTGGGCAAGTCACTTAACCCCCATTGCCTAGCCCTTGCCACTCTTCTGCCCTAGAATCAATATGCAGTACTTATCCTAAGAAAGAAGGTAAGGGTATTTTAAAAAAATGAGTAAGGCAAAACAAATCTCATTTCCTTTCAAGATAAAATCACTAGAATGGTAGATAAGAGGACTGAAGTAAATACAATACACCTGTATTTCAAAAAGACATTTGGGTCCCCCAGTGGAATGGGTCAATGAGAACAATTTGTTCCAGCAGCCATGAAGTTGACTGAAGCAGGCACAATAATTAAAGAAAGTTGAACTCAGATAATTGTAATGACCAGACTTGGTCATGAAAAACTGATTCCCTCTGGGGGATCACATGAGTTGAAGGTTGTAAATGCTATTAGATGTGGTGGATATTGTTGATCAGTTTTGGCTTAACTTTTTTCTTTTACTAGGGAAGATTCAGTGTGGCATATAGTATAGGAAAAAGAAGCACCAGGTTTTTTTTTAACTATGTTCAAAACTCCTCTAAAGACATCACAGTGTTGTATTATCAGGAAAGAAGGTAGACTGCTCATCTAGCAAGTGATTATAAATTGACAAGTCCATGTGCTATACTGGCATCCACATAATATAAAGAAATCTAAAAAAGGTTTCCTAGAAGATGAGTAGGAGCTGTAATACAGGATCTTTGGGAAGAAGTGAATAATAATTATATAGGATTAGCAGGCACGGATGTTGTGATCTGTACCAAAAGGAGTACCTATATAGAGGAGATTTTACATTCATTGAAACATTAAACCAAGTTTTGTATGACTTCACATGTATAATCATTATATTACTTGCCTTCTCAAATGGTGGGTGAGAGATGAGAGGGAGGGAGAAAATTTTAACAAAAAATTTTTTCTTAAATAAATGTTAATTTTTTTTAATATTTGGAAATACTTTAAAAATAAATTAAAATATACTTAAAATGTTGGAGCATATTTCTTTTCATCAGAATCAAGATATTCATTGTCAGTACCCCTTTGGGTCCTCTTCCAACATTTTCATTATGCTTCTTGGCTTTGTATAATAGATAAATCAATAAGAATACTCCCTTTATTCAGATTCTTATAAAAATGTTAAATGAAATAAGGTCACAGACAGATTACTGAGAAATTTCACTAGAAAAGTTGACATTGATTTATTACTCACTACCTTTTGAGTTGAATTTCAACCAGTTTTGATTTCGATTAATTATACCATTGTCCAGTTCATATATTTTCATTTTGTCTACACGGGAAAATTTCCTAAATGCCTTTTTGAAATACAGGTGTACTGTGTTTACTTCAGTCCTCTTATCTACCATTCTAGTGATCTTATCCTTAAAGGAAATGAGTTTTGTCTGGCCTTACTCATGCTTAATGAAGCCTTGCTACTTCTTAGAGATTACTCCTTCCCTCTCTAAGAGCTCAGAAAGCATCACTTTAATAGGTTTACAATTTTACCAAGAATCCACGCCAAACTTACTGACTTGGTCTCTGTTTGTGGAATCTGCCTTTTTTACCCTTTCAGAATGGTATTTATCCATATCTACTTCTGAGACTCCTGTCCTGTTCTCCATAAACCCTCAAAGACCAGTGAAGGTGGTTTAGCAAACATACCTACAATCTCCTTCCTTGACCGAGGCCCTAGGGCTTTGTTCATTCAGGCCAGGAGACTTAAATTCATAGAGTTGCTCACTTGCTATGTTCTCAGTTATCTAGTGTTTTAATTTCCTTTTAATAATATTTGTCTTCTTTCTGATGTGATCATTCTCCTCAGCAGAGAAAAGAGAAGCAAAACAAGAATTTAGTCATTCACTTTCCATTTCTCCTTATTTGACACCTACCCTAGGCAAAGAACTTGAAGGCTCCTTGATCATTTTCTCACCCCATTGTGCCCCAAACATAACTTAAAAAAGAACCAAATTATTGCCAATAGCAGATATCATAACTTTAGTTCATACTGGGCTTACATCTCCCTCCTCTTTTTGTAGTTAGGGTGGGCTTTTTATTATTATATTTTTTCTCAATCACATGCTATAGCTTTGTTCTTTGTCTAATAGAAGTGTGCAAACTGTGCTGTGTGGGGAAGGAGTCAATCATTCAGTCACTCATTTGCCCTAGTCTTTGTGTACTTAGCTTCCTCCCAGATGCTCCCTCAGCAGCTCTCTTCTGGGAAGGGGTTTCTTCTCCAATCAGGCCTTGAAAAAAAGTAGAGGAAAATGATAAAAATTCCACATCCAATAATACCCCAGACAGTCATAGACCTCTCCTAGCTGTTCCTCCCTTATACTTTACCTGCTGTTCCTACCCCAATCAGCTTGGGACTTGTTGTCTAGAGAGAGAACATAATTGGTACAACTGTTGCCTGCTTGCATGCCTGGCCCAGATTTCTATCTGGCAGGTACAGTGGGAAGTAAATATCATGGGCTAACCTTCCAACCTCTGGCTTTCTGGTCAATGCAATACATTGTGGTCATTTAGGGACTTTGGGTTCCCATCACAAGGTAGGGGATTAGGTTCATGAATTCATCCCAATTTACCCTGGAGGGTATTGTCTTGATATTATGTCCTATTGGCCTTCAGGTATAACCATCTGACCTACCAATGCCCTCTAAGGAACCTTGGACCTAGTTATTTACTAACATGTCCATTTAGTATTTAGTAGTTAGTAGTTTCTGAGTATTTAGTATTTCTGAGATTTTGCACCCTTTTTAGAGCTGCACCCTTCTTTTTGTATTGTGTGTCAGTTAAAATTATTGTGAGTCCTGGGAGACTACATCTCCCAGGACTCTCTGCTACAACTTACCCCGACACCTCCCACTTCTTTTGTGGGAGGTGTCAGAGAAAGTATAAAAGAGAAAGTTGAGCACCTTTTCTGGGCCTTCTCTGTTCTCTGCTCTCCCCAGCCAGAGGCTGACTGACTCTCTGATCCTGAACTCTCTCTACTCAGGAGACCTTTTCCCCTACGCAACCTTTCCCTTTTCTAATTTAAATAAAACCTAACTATTCTAAACACTAAGTTACTCTCTGATCTTTTATTTGAGGACTCTGGTCCATTTCCCACTTCAGGGCTGGGGACCACTACTTTCCTTTCCCTTCCTCTAACTTCCTCTCTCCTCCATCCTCCTACCTTCCTCCTACCTACCTTCCCTTCACCCCCTCACAATTATTGCTCTGATTCAGAATGTTGTTCATCTGTTGTTTTTCTTTTTTCTTTTAATCCCTTAACTTCTGTCTTAGAATAGAAACTAAGAATGGATTCCAAGGCAGAAGAGTGGTAAGGACTAGGCAAATAGGGTTAAATGACTTTCCCAGGATCACATAGCTAAGAAGTGTCCAAAGTCAGATTGGAACCCAGGACCTCTCATCTCTGGGCCTGGTTCTCTGTCCACTGAGCCATCTGGCTGCCCCCCATCTATTGTTTTTCCAAGAAGACCAATGGCATAATGAGGTGATATCTTGACTTGCAGATTTATTGGATTGAGTGAGAAAGAGTTGCACAGTCATCAGCCTCATTTTCTCATCTAGAGTCATCAAAGTCCAGTAGCAAGACAAAAGTGGTGAAGGATGGCCCAGGACGTAAAGGATGACCGTTGTGTCTTTAATGTCTGACCAAGCTTTAGCTGCCTTCACAACCGCTGGAACAAATTGTTCTCATCAAACCTTTTCCCTGGGAGAATCTTCACATGCTTGAGGTAGACATCCCTCTAGCTCACTGATGAGTTTGAGGCTTCTTGGTTACCTTCCACCTATTTTAGCTAATGTGCCAACATGGTTTTACTGAGAGGTAACCATTGCATATGCTATAGTTGAGAGGAGAATACCAGAGGTAGATGAACAGCTCTGAAAAAAAAAACACTCAATAAGCCAACCCAATGGGGGATGCTAAACTTCCATAAATACCACATACACACCCACTTAAGAAGATTTATTCCTAATGCTTTATCATTTTTTATTTCTAAACAATGCTCTGATTGTATTCTTTTATTTCTAAGAGCTTAGTAAAAAAATTTGAGGCTTTTTCTTCATTCCTTCATCTTCACATTTCTTGCCCCAGAGCAGCTTCTAAATTTAGGAGGATTAAGACGGAGAATATTAGTGCTATCTTGTCTAGTAAACAAAAAGTATTTTTGGCCAAGTACATTCAGGAAAGAATCATTGAGTCCCATTTGGAATTGTCAGTGGTAAAATTGGGAATGGAGTGTCATCTATGTGAGTAAACTAACTAAAGGGAACTGGAAAAGGTAAATGAATAAACATAGGTAACAACCCTTAGCTGAGGATATCTGGGGTAACAGATAACTGATTAACAACTGGGGAAAACAGCTTGATTACACAGTAGGTTCATTGTGTCAACCTAGGTGTAAGGAAATACAAGGCAGAATTGTGATAACAACTATTTGATGATTAAGTTGGATGAGGAATGAAGGGAATTAGGTAAACTACCTCTAAGATCTATGAATCTCCACCCAGGGGTATAAGGATGGATAAAACTACTGTTTTATCTGGCTAAAAAAACTACTGGCTAAAATCTATCAGCAGACTGCTAATAGCAAGGTCTTGCTGGGAAAAGGGGATCTCACAAAGATGTCCAATGATGATGTCTTCCAAACTGGTCACAGGAGACTGGGAACACAGCAAGTTAATACAAATGTGAAGAGAGGGAGATTGGGATGGTCTTTGTGTTCGCCACAAAAGACAAATCCACTTCTCTACCTTTGTACTTCACTGGGATGCTTGATAGAAGATATACTTAGTCCAAAATACAGGGAAACAGCTTCAGGGATGGTATGTCTCACCAAAATCCACCATTAGTCCTCAGGTCCTCAGAGACAGGTTCAAACTGGCACTATTTTATTGTCAAGGTTCTAAATAACCTTGCCAGTCAAGTTTGCTCCCTGCTAACTAAAATCTACATTTTTCTACAACAGGATGGATGGGGTAAAATCAGGCTTGACTTGATCTAACTTGATTTCTTCATCTAGATCAGCAAAAATATCAGAATCCTATAATCAGGAATGCTATTTCCCCATCATCATCAGGGTGATCAGGGAGGGACTGGAAAATACTAGCCTACCTCCTCCTTAGGTATTCCCTGATTAGAGATATCCAGGGCTTTCTAGGGGAGAGCTGAATAATGAGCTTCCAAAATTATATTTAATGACTCAAGATGGTGGATAAATTTGTCTTTGATCACCTAGAAAGATCATTGACCATTAAGTTATTGATCATTGCTAACCTAATTAATAAAGTTATTTTATTTGGAACCCAATCTCTCAGAATTTTTTATCATCACCCCTCCATTTAGAATATGAGCTCACTGTCTCATTTCTGTATGAATCCCGAGAACTTAGTATGGTGTTTGACACATAGTAAACACTTAATAATTTTTTTGTTCATCCATTCACTCACTTATGACCCAGATGCTACCAAAAATCAGTGACTCTTGAGATATCACTGATACTTGACTGAATAAAATTAATAACTAGAGTGGTATAGTAGAATGAAAAAACACATTGGATTAATAGCACATTTGAGTTGGGCTTTTGTTTCTTCCAATAACTCTTTGATTTAATTGAACTCCCTGGGAGTTTGACTAAATATTAATTGACCTCTAATGTCCCCTTTCAGGTATAATTTCTATGATTCCTAAAAATAAAGTCATAGTAACTTTTGAATTTTTAAAGTTATAAATCACTTATCTTCTCCCTCTTTTAGTTCCTCTACTAGGAAAAGAAAAGAAAAACAAAACCTTTGTAATGAACAAGCATAGTCAATTAAGCCAAATTCCCATATTAGCTATATGCAATGATATGTGTTTCATTCTCTATGTTAGTCCATCATCTCTATTGCAGGAGGTAGATATCATTCTTACTACTAGTTTTCTAAGATCATAATTAATCATTGCACTAATCAGAGTTTTTAAGACTTTCAAAATAATTCATTTCTCTGATATTGATATTTTAATATGTTATTCTCCTGGTTCTGCTTACTTTACTCTGCATAAGTAATAAATGTGTTCTTAGGTTTCTTTAAAGTCCCTTCATAATTTCTTATAGCACACTAGTATTACATTCATATACCACGATTTGTTTGTCTATTCCTCAGTGGGTACACTTAGTTTCCAATTATTTGTTACCACAAAAAGAGCTTATATATATATATATAATATATATACACACATATATACATATATGTATGTATGTATAAATATAGGTATGTATATATATATAATATAGGATCTTTTCTTATTCCTTTTATCTCTTTGGGGTTACAAGCCTAAAAGTGATACAACTTTATCAAAGGGCACGCACAGTTGAATAACTATTAAGGCATTTCTTTCTTTCTTTCTTTCTTTCTTTCTTTCTTTCTTTCTTTCTTTCTTTCTTTCTTTCTTTCTTTCT
>NC_058132.1:512956683-512995689 GCF_016433145.1 Gracilinanus agilis
TTCTCTCTCTCTTTCTTTCTTTCTTTCTTTCTTTCTTTCTTTCTTTCTTTCTTTCTTTCTTTCTTTCTTTCTTTCTTTCTTTCTTCCTTTCTTTCTTTCCCCTTATCTTCCCTCTTGGAGTCAATACTGTGTATTGGCTCCAAAGGCAGAAGAGTGGTATGGGCTAGGCAATGGGGGTCAAGTGACTTGCCCAGGACCACACAGCTAAGAAGTGACTGGGGTCAGATTTGAACCTAGGACCTCCCATCTCTAGGGCTTACTCTCATTCCACTGAGCTACGCAGCTGCCCCCTGGGGCATTTCTAATATAGTAATCTTACTCTATTAAGAACATTATGTTTTCTTTTTTCCCTTTCCCAGAATTTTTTGTTTTGTTTTGGTTTCTGTGTCTATATGTGTACATATATTTCTAGGGGGAAGGAAGGAAGAACAAATAGAAGGTCTCTTTTGATGGTATGGAGAAATATAAGCTGGACAGAGTGCTATGTAAGAATGAGGATTATTTTTTTTCTTCTGTCTGTCCTCTGGTGGAGTGCATAGGAAATTGTTAAATAGCTAAAATTTTTATATATCAGGAGAAAGAAGAATCAAGAAGAGTGAGTAATATAAAGTAATCCTGAGAATCTTATCCTGAGGAATTAGGGGGTTGATTTTTTTTCTTAGTATTCATCTCCTTGATCAAAAATAAAAAGAAAGGTCTTATGGTTATTAAAACAATTACTTAACCTATCACATAGGCACATAGCAAATCCCTAAGAATATAAGATGTAGGTGTAAATTGTTGGTAGAGGGTGATCCCTATACTAATTAAGTCATAGGTCCAGTGAGAGAGAGAGAGAGAGACAGAGAGACAGAGAGACAGAGAGAGAGAGAGAGAGAGAGAGACAGAGAGAGAGACAGAGACAGAGAGACAGAGACAGACAGACAGACAGACAGACAGACAGACAGATAGACAGAGCTAGACACAGAGACACAGAGACTCAGAGATAGATACAGAGACAGAGAGACAGAAAGAAACAGAGACAGAAGGAGAAAGGAGGGAAGGAAGGATCTCTTTTTCATGGTATAGAGCAGTGATGGGCAAACTTTTTAAAGAGGGGGCCAAAGGAAAGAAAATGCTCATCTGTCAGTCTGTTTCTAAGGCAACTCTTTTGAAGTTTCATTGTATTGTATCCTACTCATTGTATTCGTCAGATTAGGAATAATGTCCCAGGCCATAGAGAACATTTCAGGGGGCTGCTTCTGGCCTGCCAGCTGTAGTTTGCCCATCACTGGTATGGAGGAATACAAGCTGGACAGAGTGCTATGCAAGAATGAAAATTTTTTAGAAAATTTCCTCTGCCTGCCCTCTGGTGGAGTGAATAGGAAATCATTAAATGATTAAAATTTTTATATAACAGGAGAAAGAAGAGTCAAAAAGAGTGGGTAATACAAAATAATTCTGAGAATCTGATTCTAAGAAATTTGGGGTTGATTTTTTTTTCTTAGCATTTCATCTCCGGTCAAAGATAAAAAGAAAGGTCCAATGTACATTAAAACAATTAACCTTTCAGTCCCTCAGGCACATAGCAAGTCTCTAAGACTCTTAAGTTGTAGGTGTAAGCTATTGGTAGAGGGTGATCTCTATACCAGTTAAATCAAAGGTCCAGTGAAAAAAGAGAGACAAAGAGAGGGAGACAGAGACAGAGACAAAGTCAGAGACAGAGACACGGAGACAGATACAGAGATAGAGAGACAGAGACAGAGGGAGAGGGAGAGAGGAAGGAAAAAAGGAAGAAAAGAAGGAAAGAAGGAAGGGCTAGGGCCCTGTGTAGAATCTCAATATTGATAGAGATATCCTTTGTTGAAAGAAGTAATGGGTATATGGCAAAGAGTATGTGATTCCTCTCCCTCTGGACCTAAAACAGTCATCCTGAATAATCCAAATCTGACTCATCTTGCATAGTTATCCAAAATATTTAAAATAGGAAGCTATCTCTTTTATTTTTCCTGTAGCCACTAATGAAGAGAGTCTTGGATTTAGTCAGAAGACTTGTGTTCAAATCCTGACTCTTCTACTTACTACCTATATGATCTTAGGCAGGTCACTTCTTTGAGCTTCATATTCCTCATCTGGCAAATAAATTAGACTAGATGACCTCTGAGATTCCATCTAACTCTAAATTTATAATCTTACATTTTTCTCTACTGACTTACCCATTAAAAGAGGTTAACTCTCATAATACGGCTTCTAGATACTCTTTCATCCCATAACTTAACAAAATGAGTTTTTGTTGCTTTCACTGTTTTTATGTTGCAATTGAGCAAAAACACAATGACACAATACACGCAAAATTCTGTTCTAATAGTCTTCTATCCCTCTTTCCAGAGGAAGTATGTATATTTCATTATTTGTTCTCAATTCTTCTTCTACTTTCCTAATTGGCAAGCCCTCACCCCAGGGTTCTGTTGAGCATTTTCCAAGACTGATTGTCCCACTATTAACCTTCCATCAAACTCTCATCTGTGACTCCAAGAAGCTGTAGCATACACAGTGGCCGCATCTCAATAAAACTATCTCAGCAGATGGGCTGAAACAGGTTGAGGATAACCAACAAGCCTCAAACCTGTCAGTGAGTTAGGGGGATAACTACTCCAAGCATGTGAAGACTTCCCCTGGTGGAATGGACTAATAAGAGCATTTTGTTCCATCCAACATGAAAGTGACTGAAAAAAGCCCTGTTAAGTGCTTAGAAGACAACAAGGCCTTCCACTGAATCCATCATCAGTCATCCTGACTTTTATCTTGCCACTGGAGTTTGATGAATCTTTGATAACTTTGTGCCACTCTGCTTCACTTAAATACATGGGCAAGTCAAGACATCAGCCCATGATGTCTTGGAAAACAAAGGATGAACAACAACTTCCCTGATAATGCTCTCTCCTGATTCTTTTCTTACCTGCCTTACCACTGCTTTTCAATATATATTATTAGATAATCATTAATATCCCATCCCCTAAATATGAGTGTCCTCTAAGGTTCTTGATTTCATAAATTCCCATGAAACCAGATAAAGCCTTACTGCAGATGACTCACAGACCTTTATATCAAATCTTCATATTTTTTTTACTGTTTTTTTTTAATTTTAAACCCTTAACTTCTGTGTATTGACTTATAGGTGGAAGAGTGGTGAGGGTAGGCAATGGGGGTCAAGTGACTTACCCAGGGTCACACAGCTGGGAAGTGTCTGAGGCCGGATTTGAACCCAGGACCTCCCGTCTCTAGGCCTGGCTCTCAATCCACTGAGCTACCCAGCTGCCCCCTCAAATCTTCATATTTATCCTGACCTCCAGCCACACATTGCCATAGGCTTGAGTCTGCTTCTTGGACATCTACTAGATGTTCCATAGGAAAAATACTCAGTTTTAATTTTCCTCTTTTGCTTATCTCTACAAAATATACACAAAAATACAGGCACATGAACACATACACATACACATGCATACACACAACAACTGAGGTGTTCAACTTTTTCCCTCCAAGTCTCCAAAAACATTATTCTAGCTATTAAGAACTTCAGGGGAAGCAAGGTCTTAGGCTACACCAGACAATCTGGCTGACAACTCTGTCTGTATGCAATTTTACTTATCTACTGTCTCTTCCTTGTAGCTAATTCAAGGCTTTAGGCTGCTCTCCAGCACTTGGATCACGATTATACCTGAAACATGACTGTTTGGATGTATGCGGCTCCTATGGAGACAATGATAGACATCTCTAGCCTTGCATTCCCCAATCCTTCTCCAAAGGAGACTTATTTTTGCCCGGAAGATAAGCAGGAGTTTGGGACTAGAGGTGGGACACTCTGTTCTCCTCTGAGAGATGCATTTATCAGGCTAGAATTAAATCTATCTGTTCCTTTAAATATTATTATTCTAGGGATGTAATCTTGAGGTGCAAGCTGTAGTTCCTAATAGCTATTCTTGATGGGGAAGGAGGGCTCTCTCAAACTTTATATCTAGGACACAACTCAACTGAGATAGACAGACAGACAGACACACGCACAGAAGAGACACAGAGGAATAGAGACAGAGAGAGATAGAGACAAAGTCCCAGATCTCACTCAAAGAGAAAATTCCTCAAAGTCTCAACTCTAACAAACGAAAGTAATAGATATGATAGAGACTGCCAGTTGCTTTTAAAGTGAGATAAACTAAGTCATTAACCAGAAAACCCGTTTTTCCCTGGGGAAAGTAGAAATTAGAAATGAGCTTTCCTGTGAAGGTCAGTCAGCTCAGAACCAAAATGACACAGTCAGTATCCATGAGAAAGTAACTGCCTTACTAACAAAGAAGCCAGTATAGGATAAGATATACAATGGAATGTCCCGTACCCCCATGCTAATGATGAATCTGGCTTCTAGACGATAAGGTTTGCTTGCTTCATCAAGGTTATGTCTCATTAATGAACATTGCTTGCTTTGTATCTTGCACCCTATAAAAACTGCGTTGTAACTTCAGTTCGATGCAGCTTTCACTAATAAAGTCTGTCCTGGCCAGTAGACTCATTAATCAATAGATTAAAACATAAATATTGGTTCCATTAATTTGAACTTCTGGGTGTCCTGACTCAGTTTCTGAAGTGCGCCACTTCACTTTCATCTCAGTTTCTTCCCTTCTCAGCTCAAAAGAACTGGAAATGTCCTCTTCTATTCCTGCCCCCCCCCCACTGGCACAGTGATAGGAGGCCAACTTTGAAGTCCAGAACACCTAATCTCATCTTGCCTGTGACACATATTAGCTGAATGAATCACTTCTCAGTGTTTCAAGCAATTCTCTAAGACTATGTTACAGATTAGTTGCCAGTCTGCATGAGTGGGAATTTCCATACTGCAATTTTCATATACCGATGAACTCACAAATTCTGTGCAAAGAAAAGCAGAACTTCACGATCCACCCCATGTTCACTGAGGCTTTGTGGTACAGGGTTGGGAGCTGGTTCAGATATTTTGGAAGCTTAATTAAAAACAAAGAAACCTATTGCAGTCATTATCATTGGTAGTGGATAACCTCCTTTTGCATGTCCATCAACAATAATGCTTCTAATAGTACTCATTTTCCATAGTTTATCTCATATTACTATAAATAACATTGTCCTAGTTAAATAAATATAAAGAGGTCAGACATAGCATGCTTCTTTAATCAGATATACCTTTGGCACAAAGGATCTAAGTTAGTTTTTAAAGGTGTCACATTTCTCTTGGCTCATATTCCCACTCTTAAAAGCTGGGAAAATCTCCCCATTGAATAACTCAGTCAGTTGGCACTCATTTTCAACTTGCAAGCATACTAGCCATAAAATTGGGAGAAGGAAGCTTGATTAAAGGAAAAATTAACAAATATTATATGTCTCTCAACGGGGAACTAACAATTTAATTTATTTAGAATAGTTTTCCATGGTTATATGATTCATGTTCTTTCCCTCCCCTCTGCTGGAGCTGAGGAACAATTCCACTGAGTTTTACATGTATCATTGTTCAGAACCAATTTCCATATTATTAATATGTACAATAAAGCGATCATTTAAAGTCAACATCCCCAGTCATATCCCCATTGAAAAATGTGATCAATCATGTTTTTTTCTTCTGATTTTCTGTGCCCACAGTTCTTCCTCTGAATGTGGATAGTGCTCTTTCTCATAAGTTCCTCTGGATTGTCTGGGATCCTTGCATTGCTGCTAGTAGAGAAGTCCATTACACTCAATTGTACCACAGTGTATCCATTTCTGTGTACAATGTTCTTCTGGCTCTGCTCCTTTTGCTCTGCATCAATTCCTGGAGGTCTTTCCAGTTCACATGGAATTCCTCCAGTTCATCATTCCTTTCAGCACAATAGTATTCCATCACCAACAGATACCACAATTTGTTCAGCTGTTCTTCAAACACTAATACACTGCTGGTGGAGTTGTGACCTGATTCAACCATTCTGGAAGGCAATTTGGAACTATGCTCAAAGGGCTTTAAAAGACTGCCTGCCCTTTGATCCAGCCATACTACTGCTGGGTTTATACTCGAAAGAGAAAATAAGGAAAAAGACTTGTACAAAAATATTTATAGTTGTGCTCTTTGTGATAGCAAAAAATTGGAAAATGAGGAGATGTTCTTCAACTGGGGAATGACTGAACTGATTGTGATATCAGATAGGCAACTAACAATACCAAAAATGAAAATATTAACTCAGTCTTTTCCCCCCTCCCCTTTGGATTAGGCCTGTGGGAACAACTAGTGTGTAAAATTTGAGCATCAATGCAGAATGGTGCCAATCTGCAGCTTATTGTCTTAGAGAGTTTCTTGGAAAAAGTGAGAATTTAAGTGACTTGCCCAGGGATACAAAGCCAGTAGGAGTCAGAGACAGGACTTAAATACAAGTCTTCCTAATTCTGAGGCCAGATCTTCACAATGTCAAATTGCACGTACAATGTACACAGTGTCACTTTTTCACAATAAGCAATGGATTTGTAGACCACTGGCTCTAGCATTAGGAGAAGCTAAATTCAAATACAACCTAAGAGATGTGCTCTCTGTATGACCCCAGGCAAGCCATTTAACCTTGTTTCCCTCAGATTCCTTATCAGTAAAATGAACTGGAGAAGGAAATAGCAAACCATTCTAGTGTCTTTGCCAAGAAAACCCAAAATGGGGTTAAGAAGAATCCGGTAAGAATAACTGATTAAACAATAACACTTAATTCTTGAGGTAAAGAATCAATTGGCTCAAATTCTGCTATCATGGTCTCTACTATTGTAGTTTTCTTACCTCTGTATTCTCTTTTTCTCTGGTATACCTAATTATTTCTTGGTTAAGAGCCTTTTCCTATTTGGTTTTGAATTTCAATCATGTACTGGATCTAAAGTTCTCCTTCATTGCTTTATATATTAGTAAGAAAATCTCAGAATTCCTTTCTTGATTTAGATAGCAATCATAACTTTCCTACTGGAGCCCACAGCTTTGGTAAGAAGCCATCTCATTTCTTTACTCTCTCTGAAGGTGGAGAGATTCAGCCAGGAGTGAAGTTATTATTTATCCATTTAGAGTTCAGTTTTGCTCTGGGCTGTGGAAAACTCTATTTGTTTGCAAATAAGGTGAGCGAAAATTTGTCCTATGGTAATTATTTTACAATTGATTCTCATTAGGCAACAATAATCACAATCACTTAAGATGTTCAATGATAAATAATGGACATTAGAGGATTGAAGATTTAGAGGTGGAAGAGACCTTTGAGTTCATCTAGTCCACCATTTTAATTTTACATATGAAGAAATTAATGCCCAGAGAAATTAGGCTTCTTGTTCAAGGTTATGGCTAATATGTTGGAAAAGCCAGAATATGCAGAGCTCTAGGTCTTTCTTTCAATTACAAATTAAATTCTCTCTCCCTCGAAACTACACTGTCTCCCCAGTTGAGTTATTATCTTTTGTAATTATTAGATTATGAATTGGAGTCCTCTTGTTCTTCCTAGATCAACAGTTAGCTGGAGGGTTCATGATAGTATGAATCAGAACGCAGAAATCTTGTTATTATTTGATGGTTTTAGCAAATAGAAAAAGGAATCACTAGACAATATGTTAGGTCTGGATCTCTACAAAACACACATTGACTTATTTTTTTAAAATTCATATTATTTGTTTTGTTGTATTTTTGTTTATGTTGTTAAATATTTACCAATTACACTTTCATTTGGTCTGGGCTACATTTGAGAGTGTTGCAATCTACATATTTGATACTTTTGTGGTGGGTAGGTTGGGCTGCAAGTCAAACACACACATATTTATGTATATATTATAAGCACATTTTTCCCTAAATGTATCATGTATATGTAATAACTAATACCTGACACCTGATGGCACTGTAAGATTTAACTAAATTTCCTATTTCTTTAAATCAGGATTCTCAAGGCAGATTCTCTGCATGAGAGACTCTGGGTTCTTTGTCTAGGGCAATGTGTTTACATGTGAATGAATTTTCAAATCAAATCCCTCTGCTTAGGACGCCACCTTCTATATACTCCCTTACATCTGCCTCTTGTGCATGCCTCATCGAATCACCTTCATCAAGGTCTTTATGAAATATTTAATCCAAGTGATAAAAGGAACATAAACACATTAATACAAAACATTATCTTAAACTGTATCTTAATTCAGGGTCATATACTAGGATTTTCATTTAATCTCTCTTCCAACCCCCCAGAAAAGGGAGGGAGAGTCCTTTTGTGTTGTCATTTCTCTTGACTGCCACAGCCTCTTATGCCAAAGTCTGGATAAACAAATGGTAGACCTCAATAGCTGTTCATAATTGTTCCAGGTTCCAAGAAAACTGGAGGTAAACACTGGTATCTGAAAGCAACCAAAGAAACTTGGGTATCTTTCCTTGTCAGAATTTTATGGACAAATAGGGCAGTTTCAAGTTCTCAGGAACACTAATCCCCAGAATCCGAGATTTCATTGGGCTTTGGTTAGACTCTGAAATGCCAGCATCTAAATGGGGATATTGATAAGATGTTTCCCAGGATATGCCTACATGACTCATCTTGACTATTACATATCTAATGTGGAAAGCAACATGGGGACAGACATGGTTCCTAGAAATGTAGATTGCTGAGTTTTCCATTTTACTGTCAGACTCCCACTGCTGTCTGTCTCCTGTACCTCCAAGTGCTATGAATCCTGAGGCCAACTGGACAAATGAAGTCATGTCAATGAGTCAGTGGCTGGCATGGGCTAGAATACCTCATTATAAAGAGTACCATTAAAATAGGTTGTTTAGGATTTGCAAGTATCTCAGGAAACATATGAAGGAAAACACATTTTTAAAAAAATCTGTATTCTTCATGCAAAGAATGAAATTCTCAAGTGCGCTTCATTTATTTTGTCTTTAGCCACACACATAGTGGAGATTTTCCACCAAATCAGAGACCCCTCTTGTGGTCAAAATAAGTCACAGTATGTTTATAGGGAATTTTCTTTTCCTCTTTTTTCATTTTCAGACCCAAGTCATGGAATTTTATAGAACAGGAATTAAAGTTCCATTAAGGCAATGCTTTAGAAGTTTATGTTTCTATTATAAATATCAACTCTATTCTTTCTTAAGTCAATTGATTTAAGTATAAAATTAAAATAAAGGGGATCTGTGATTAGTTTTAAAGCAAAAAATATTTTTTCTAGCTTTTATTTTCATATGCATTTTGCATAATATAGGCCAAAGTCCTTTGGGTTCTTTCTCCTTCCCTCCCTCCCTCCCTCCCTCCCTCTTTTCTCTCTACTTCTCTCTCTCTCTCTTTCCCATCTTCTCTCTGTCTCTCTGTCTCTGTCTCTCTCTCTGTCTCCCTCTTTTTTGTCTCTCTCTGTGTGTCTCTCTGTCTCTGTCTGTCTTTCTCTCTGCCTCTGCCTTTCTGTCTGTCTGTCTGTCTGTCTGTTTGTGTGTGTGTCTCCCTCCTTCCCTACCTCCCTTCCTCCCTTCCTCCACACTGTCTGATTCTTGATGTTTACTTATGCAATAAGTGACAATTTCACCTATGGCCAATAATTGTTTATTATTCTCTGCTTACAATGATGAGACTTGCTATTGAGGAGGAAAACTGCATTCTTGGGAATTATATAACCATTATCAAATGCGAAAAAAATTTTAAAATAAATTGTATGTTTTCTTTGGTCTCTTCAATGTCTGTATTAATATTTGATGCTTTGGCGTGTTGCAGTGAAAAGACTCTCACCTGTCAAAACAATAGCAATTCTATTGCTGAAGATAATTTGGATGACAAGCCACCTTAGATTTTATTTTGGCTGGCTTAGTCACTATATCAAAACTACATTATCTAAACACCTGTTTTTAAGATTTACATAAGCTCCTAAGAAGCTCTTATTTCAGCAAGACTGACCTTGTGCATAGATGAAGCAGGCTACTTCCCAGATATGATTTCAGGGACACTGAGAAGCCCCTGCCTTTTTCCCAGCACCTGTCCTTAACTGCTTGCTGCTGTTTATAATTTTACAATAGAGATTAATTTATTTGCTTTAAAACTTTATATTTTGACACCAACATTAATTTTGCTTCTCTTATCAACATTGCAATTCTAGATGAGATCACAGAAGCCATCTAGCATCAAACCCAACACCCTCATTTATTCAAGTTGGTTGGTTGAATGTTAAATTCAAAGTTACACATATATAAATTATTACTTCAAATGAAATCAACAGCAAACACTAATGCAAGAAAACAGAAGAAATTTCATAATATCACCACAGACTCTAAAAAGTTAGTCTCTACCAAGTACTTTAGCAAGATATAAAGCTATCCATCACCATGGAAGGAACTGATGGAGTCTGTATGCAGGTTGAAGCATATCATTCTTCACTTTATTCCTTCCATGAATGTTCTTCTAGTGTACACAATGTGTGTCTTGTTTTCTGACATGAAGAACTTGGAAATAGGTATCATATGATCACATATATACAATCTATATCATATTACTTGCCTTCTTGGGGAGGGGAAGTGGTGGGAAGGAGAAAACATGGATCTCAAAATGTTAGAAAATGACTATTAAAAATTATATCAAAATATAAACTGGAAAAAAATAAAAATAATTTTACAAAGGATGTGACCTGAGACATAGAACTATATGTGAGAAGCTCACTGTTCTTTGGTCTAACAGATGACAAAATCCATAATAAAGTAGTTGAGTCAATAAATGTTAATTAAGTGCCTGCTATGTGCCAGACACTGTGCAAGGTACTGGGGATATAAGAAAAAAAGAAGACAATCTCTGCTCTCCAGAAACTGATAATCAAATGTAGGAAAGCATTATACAAAAGGAAAATGAAAGGTGTGTGTGTGTGTGTGTGTGTGTGTGTGTGTGTGTGTGTGTGTGTGTGTGTGTGTTTGTGTATGTGAGGGAGGAGGGTGCCAAAAGGTACCTAGCCCAAGGAGCGTCATGTTTATGGAGTCAAAACCAAGCAAAGCACCAGGTATGAAATGCTTTTAACTGGGAAGTTCTGAACTGTCTGAAAAAGAAGACTCTGAAAGGAGTTCCTTGCTCCTCTTTCTAGGGAAGACACAACAAAGTGTTGAGTATCCAAGTGAGATCAGTCTCCATGATGATGGTATTTTGTGTGATATTTATTCTAGTTGAGCTTATCAGTTAATGACCTCACCATATCCTGGAGAACTCAACCAGGAAATTATTCTGGAATCTGAGCATTACCACAGACTGAACTGTCACTTTCAATCATCTGGACATAATGTTGATCTATGAAGGTCAAGAAACAATGTTGTTGTTGTTGTTTAAATAGATGTTGACATATAAAATATTCATAATTCTTAGCTTGGTGGAACAAAAACATTTTGAAATATATGGGTCTTACAGAGAAAATTAAATTCACTTGGGAGTAGAATGAGATGCATACCCTCCCTGTAGTCCTTTCTGTGACTACAACTATACCAAGCACACTTACAGAAAATCTACAGGGGATAAGTTTACTCTAGTATATTTTACAGATGAGGAAACTGAGGTAAACAGGGTTAAGGACTTGTCCAGGGTCACATACCTGATAAATGTAAGTGTCTGAAACCTTTGAACTCAGGAAAATGAATCTTTCTGACTAAAGACCTAGCTTTTTATCCACTCTTCCATCTAGTTGCCTAAGAGACAGGAAGATCCAAGTTCAAATCCAACCTCAGATATTTAATTAGCTTTTTAACACTAGGCAAGTCACTTACTTTCTTTTTGTCTTAGTTTCCTCCACTATAAAATGGGGATGATAATAATAGCAACTACCTCTAAGGTTGTTGTGAGGATCAAATTAGGTCATGTTTGTAAAAAAGTACTTAGCATAGTGTTTGCTCATGATAAGCACCATGTAAATGTTCATTCCCTTCTCAAGACTATTTCCCTATGTTGAAATAACAAAAATACCCATTTTATCTAACTGTGCAATAATCAGCAAAATAGCAATATCAGATTAGCTACCTAGTCCAGGACCTTTTGAACACCACAAAAAAAGAAGACAAAATTGACACTACCTCTAAAGGATGAGTTTACATTCTACTATTTTTATTCAACTATTTTTAAAAAAGTTTATGTACCTGTGTGATAGTCCACAAAATATTAAATATAAAGGTGTAGCTTTATGTTTCTAGATTGTTTCTCAATGAACTCCATCAAATAAACTGCAAATGATTATTCTGTGTTGATTATAAGGATACAACAATGGTAGTAATATTATTTATCCATCTACATATCTCTATGTATCTATGTATCCATCTTTCTATATTTGAGCTTTCCTATGCTTTCACAGGTATATGTTACTGTGAAAAACTCCTACTAATATAGACAAGAAGCTTCTTTGATCTAGATTCCTGGAGTCTATCCTAACACTGAAAATTTAAATGATTTGCCTGGGTCACACGCACACATGTATCAGAGGTAAGTTTGAATTGATTGAATTCTGAATTATCACAACATACCAAGAGAAAGGATGGAAAGAGAGAGACAGAGAAATAGACACAGAGACAGAGAAAAGTCAATTGCTTTTTTCTATATTTCATTTTAAGCAGAAAAAGGCACTTTACATACAAAACATTTTATGAACATTATATTATTTGATTCTCAAAACAATCTTAGAAGGGAGGTATTCTCATATTTCATCTTTGCAGGTATTTCTTCCATCAATGCTGATTAAAGTAACATTTTGCTTTCCATTCCTACAAATTTCACTAACTGGGTGGCCAGTGTTCTGTTAATACAACTTTTGGAGTAAAACCAAGTTAGTTCTTCAGCAAGAGTCCCTGAGGTGATATTCAAAAGCCTTTCTATCTTTTTAGGATCTGTAAGAATTTATTCTTTGTTTGTATAATCAATTAAATCTCAGTTACCTCTACTCCATTATGAGCCATTGGGAATAATGTCTTAGTGGAGGGACATGAAATTTTAGTGATTATTTATACCTATGTAGAAAAGGGAAGGATAAGAGCTTCAGGTGATGTAATCCAAAACTCTCATTTTACAGATGAGAAAAATTGAGACTCAACAAGGTGAAGTGACTTGAGTAAGACCAAATAAATAGTAAATTGGAGATCTAGGATTTGTAGCCAGTTCCTCTGACTTCAACTTCAGCATTCTTTCTGCTGTACCACAACCACAAATATACTCATTTCGTGATAGCACAATTAGATAGATAAGGAAATAGAGAGAGCAGAGCCTAAGTGTACATTGCCTGAAGAACTAGGTCGATATTATCCAATGGGATAAAGGACTGAGGGCAGAGAGACTAGTGACCCATTCCTAAAGCAAAACAGGCTGAATATCATGCTGGTCCTATATTTTCATAATTCAGTTTTCATTACTTTATTGAATAATTTAATTTAAAATTAAACATGTAATTTACTTGATATTGTTTCTCATTTCAGGGTTTAGAATGTATAAATAGTGGCACAGTTAAGGTAGCCTCAAAGTCATAATAGTGACATAGAATTTTACTGAATAGTTGCAATTTTTTTTTAAAAAGCAAAATAAATTATGGCACCCAAATGGTTGAAAGGTTAGAAGACTATCATAACCATAAGTTATAATTTGAAAATAAGAAGGAAAAGAGTAGAAGAGAAGAAAATAAACTATTAAAGATTAATGATAATTTGACTTAAGAAATAAGACATCAAATAAGGCCATATATGTGGCTATAGGTTTTCTTTACCTTAAAGGATCAATAGAAACACTTAAAATGAAAAATGAAATTACACAGAAATTAAATGCTTTGCCTTTTTCTTTGATATTGTGGGCAAAAGGGGACATTTCTGAATTGAGGATCCTTCCTATTGGAAATTTGCTAATGACTTTTAAAGACTGAACTCTTCCCGGATTATTGTCTATAGAGCTTCTCAAGTTCAGGTACTATAAATTACTATAAGTTCATATTTTTATCATTAATAAAGGAAGGACTTTTTAAAATAGTAAAGGTGTTTTGGTATAAAATATTTAGTACCAACTTGATTTTCTTCCTGCCTCCTCCCCTTTTTTTTGCCATCTCTATTGAGTGACTAGAAAGAATAGGTATTTTAGGAACTGAATGCAGAAATAGAGACTAGAAAAAAAAGAACTAAAGACAGTTATCATATCTATTATTCTCCTAGAAATTCTTTATTATATATATAGAGGGAAAGAAGAGTAATATGTGGGAGTATTGAGGAATGTAAAAATAAAAGATATCATAATTTTTTTAAAAAGAAAGAATTGAAGATTCAATAGTCCTAGATTCCAGTCTAGGTATTGCCACCAATTAGTTATGCAATCTTAAACAAATTGGTTAATCTTTCTGTCTTAGTTTCCTCATCTACTAAATGAGGGCATTGGAATAGGTGGGGTGTGTGTGTATGTACAAACATATGTATACATACATATACAGAATACACACAGACATTTTCATGAAGTTTTCCTACTATTTGGTTCTTACTGAATAATTCTATTATAGAAAGAACATAGTTTACTACTATATATTTATAACTAGGAATTCATAGTTATATTAAGAGGGGGGACAGACAAATCACAATTAGTATTTTCTAGTCAAATAGCCTGATGTTAGTCTGAGATTCATACAAGTAGAGAGGCTAGAAGAGTCCTGGGGGAGTTATAAGATTAATAGGAAAGGATAGTTTTAGAGGCATAGCAGCATTTTAGCTCAAAGATAACCCAGATTATTTCATTGTGAAGAAAGTAGCCCATTCCTTGAGATAAAAGTAAGTAACAATTGAACTTGAAAAATTAGATATCAAATAAGGTCATCTCTATGGCTGTAGGTTTTCTTTACTTTTAAGAGCCAATAGAAACAATTAAAGTGAAAAATGAAATTTCAGAGAAATTAATGCTTTGCCCTTTTCTTTCATGTTGTGGGCAATAGGAGACATTTCCCTACTGTAGATTCCTTCCACTGGAAATTTGGTAATGACTTTAACAGAGATTGAATGCTTCCAGACTATTGTCTATAGACCTCAAATTCAAGTACTATAAATCACTATGAGTTTATATTTATTTATTATTAATAAATATCAAGGGGCAGCTGGGTAGCTCAGTGGAGTGAGAGTCAGGCCTAGAGACAGGAGGTCCTAGGTTCAAACCCAGCCTCAGCCACTTCCCAGCTGTGTGACCCTGGGCAAGTCACTTGACCCCCATTGCCCACCCTTACCACTCTTCCACCTATGAGACAATACACCGAAGTACAAGGGTTTAAAAAAATAATAAATATCAAATGAATATCTTTTTGTTATAAATTGAAAAAAGATATCTTTGAGGTACAGTCATCTCTCACTACACTGTGGTTCACCTATTGTGGCTTCACTATATTGGGGGTTTAAAAAAAATCTAATTTAGTATCATAGAGTTTTTGCTACATCATGGGATTTTGTGGATGAATACCATACTGTACACAATGGAAATGCAGGAAGCCACTACTATTTACACAAGTTTGCCAATATGAGATTGTACAGGGCATACTGGCTGATGGAATAAAAGGGGACCAACCACAGTGCTGTGTTCTGTATCCTGGGCACTGATTGGCTCAGTGAGATATATGTGTGTTAATATACATATATATATATAATCAGTCTATTTGCTCTCCAGCACTATGTCCATATGTTCAACATCTCTCCTTGTCCACTTCATCTTTCAAGTTGTGGTATAGTACTTCACTGGTGAGTACCCATATAGAATTTTATATGTTGTTAAAATTACATAAGTTTAAGAGTGTAGAAAGTGTTTAAAAGTATATGAAGTGTTTTATAAGAGTGTGGGAAAGGTTTGTAGGTGAGTGGGAAGGGTTTATAAAGCCTTAAAATGTATATAAATAATAAAATAAATATAATGCAGCTACTTCACAGATTTTCACCTATCATGGGGGTTTCTAGAACCTAACTCCCACAATAGGTGAGGGATCACTGTATTGCTCAAAATATCTAGATACTATTTATTAGGTTGAGTATTGCATCAGGAAATTTTTTTCCTTGGAATCTATATTCCCTTTAATATCCCCAACCTTTCTGATCAAGTTAGGCATATCATAGTTCTGAGGTAGATAGATTCTGGCCACATTGCTGAGTGCAAATCCAAAATGCATAATTTAAATTTGCATTTTTTTCAATCCATGATTTCATTTACATGGGAAATTCCTGCAATAGACATTTTCTCCAACTATTTTAGGAGCCAATAAGAGCAGAGTAAGGGAGTCTCCAAAAATCTTTGTCATCTATTAATTCGAAGATGGGGTAAAGGGAAGCCAGGATGATGCAACAAAATACTACTCTTAAGGAAAGAAATGAACTACACAAGAACTGAAATTCCCAGAAGTCTGGGGTGCTACCACAACGAGTCTGCCATAAAAGCTAGTGATTATCTTAATTTTTTATTCAGTAAATGTTTCAATTCAGTCAGAGTTTTTTTTTTAATTCCAAGTTTTCCCATGCACCAAAGTTCTGATTTTATAATGTGAAACAATGAGACATGAGAATCAGATTGGAAAATAAAATGTTTACAACCATCAGTGAGTTGGAGGTTCTTTATTCTGTCAAATGAAATGCCTATTTTATTATCATTATTATACTTACCTTCTTCAACGATAACAAAGAATTACTTATGTTCCTTACATGTGTGTTCTAGACTCCAGTTCAACGAGGCCAGAGACTTGACATTTAAAATTTGTAGCTTAACCTCTCATCCAGCTTTTCTGCTTTTATGAGCTGCTTAATAATTATTTGTTGAATTGATTTGAGGCTGCAGTATTGTGGGACACCGAAGTTTTGTTTGAGAAGAGATCAATTTTGTCCTTTACTTGGAAGAAAGAAATACTGTAAAGATGATTTTGCCAAGGATTGGGTCTCTAGAAATGGGGGATTCATTCTTCGTTGTATAGGAACAGAGCCAAGTTTAAATGAATTCTTTTTTATTATAAAATGATTCATAATAAATATAATCATGAAAGTACAGTGGTGTGTACTAGCAACAGTGTGTGTATGGTGCTATGCTAAGTTAGCAGACATGTAGCCAAGAATGAGAAAAGATGCCTCTAATGGATACCTCCTGAATTCTAGTAGAGGTCTCCTGACATCCTGGTACATAAGTAAATTCATAGAAGGCTAATGATATATGTTGAATATCTCACAAAATAAAGGAAAGTGGATGATTGCTATCCAAATTATATATAAAGTAGCATTTTCCCTTGATTTCAGGTAGATACTGATAATCCTGAATGATGTGATAAATGTAATCCTAGTTCATGTCAATAAATAAGATTCAGTAATTAATAAACAATAGTTTAAAGATAAGAGTGCCTTAAGATAAAGAAATCTTAAATAGTTCTGTCCTAATAATTCTCTGTTTTTACATTTAATGTTAAAATCATCTCATCTCATTAGAAGAGGATCCGTGGAGGCAGGGTATATCTTGGCAAGAGACCATTTTGCTGAAATTTGTTAACACCGTGGCTAAAGACTGAATACTGGTGAATGCAAGTCTAATTATTGGCAAAAACCCTACTGTTTGGATATTTCAGGGTTATGGGCCCTTCCCCTCAACCCCCAACAGGATACAAAAATGCAGCTGGAAATTTCTTTCACAATGATTGACAATCTTTTAAAACATCTAAAGTCTATTCCATGATGTAAAAATCACAGAAGAAATAACTTATTCTAGAAATGTAAGCTGAGAATACAAGCTGATCAACCATAACTGATGGGAAGACTTTGGTTATTGTCATTAGCAAGTCAAAAAAAGCTAAGACATTTGATGTTTCAGCAGATGTTTTCCCTAAATTTGTACTCTGAAAGTGGGAAGTACAAGGATAGATCTGTTTGACAGAAAAAGAAACAAATCAATCAAATCTACCATGAGAAATAATAATACTTGGTATTTATATAACAGTTTCCTTCCAAAGAACTCAAACTACTTTGCTAATATTAGGTTTTATTTTCCAGCTAGTTGTGATTTCAGTTCTCTCTAGGGAGTAACTTATTTGTGAATAAAAGTCTAACATTAAGGACCATTTTTGGACCCAGGGACCTAGAACTGAATCCACTTCCTTTTCTAATGAGGGCTTCTTCTTAGCTCTTGGACCCAGGCCCATAATATAGACCAGATTTGGTCTAGGAGACCATGGCTCATAATGAGAGATTCTATTTTCTCACATTTTTCAGCTAGTTAAACTTCCAAGTCCCCAAAGACAAATTATTTAAAGGTGAGGCTTTTGGCTCATATCTATTCCTCTCCAAAATGGAAAGTAAAAAGGCACTCATTGTACAGTGTGAATGATCTTGGGAAAGGTATTTTATATTATACAAATAAATGAAACAGGTAGGCATTGCAGTGGATAGAATGCTGAGCCTGAAGTCAGGAAGATGAGTCTTCCTAAGTTCAAATCTGGTCTCAGATGCTTATTAGTTGTGTGACCCTGATAAAGTCACTTAACCCTGTTTACCTCAGTTTCCTTATCTGTAAAATGAGCTGGAAAAGGAAATGGCAAAACACCTGAGTATTTTTGCCAAGAAAATTGCAAATGGGGTTATGAAGAATCAGATATGACTGAAACAAATGAACAACATAATCCTATGGCCACAACCTCTAAAACGCAAGTCTTTACAGGCTGAAAAATCTAAAATACTTTATTAGGATAAAAATAAAATCATGAATATAAGATTCTTAATGTTTCACGAGAGGTACCTTCTTTGGAACATTAATCTTCGAAAATTACGTCATAAAGGATCACCACCATTTTTAGTACTATTTTCAGAGACAGAATATCAGACTGGATTGACTTGTCTAAGGTATATTCAACCAGTTTTATGCATGATTCCAGGTGCTATCCTTTTACTGCTCTCATTTCAGCTATCTTTTCTTCAGACTTCTAATGGGAATATGCATCCACAATTACCAGAAAGTGTCAGACAAAGGACAATTTCCTGTGAAGAATAGGTAAATTTGACTGTCGTAATAGAAAAGATTTCCTCATTAGAAGTTTCATGTCCCAGTAAAATCACAGGTTTGGTCTAGTCTAGGCCCAATAAATAACACTGAATAGATAAAAAATGTCAAGCATTAATCATATGATCACTATGCACCAGATATTGTGCTAGATTCTAGGGTTGGAGAGGACACAAATACAAGCAACTAAGATAATATCTGCCCTTAAGGAACTTCCATTCTAAAGAGGGAAAATAATAGAATTATAATAATAGCTAGCATTTATATAGGATTTAGACAAACCATCTTTAAAGTTTACAAAACACTTTACGTGTTTTACTTTGTTTTATCTCATTTGATGGTCCTAACAGCCCTGAGAGGTAAGTATTTTTTTCCTTATATACAGATGGAGAAACTGAGAGAAAAGTTAAGTAACTGGCTCATAATCACATAACTCATGAATATCTTAAAATATACATATGTATTTTAAACTCCAAATTATCTCCCTTCCCACATCTCTTCCACCTCCAATTGAGAAGGCAAGAAATACAGTACCTATCATACATATAAAATCACACAAATCAGTGTGGTCTTTTAAAGGGAGCTTGAGGACTTATGAGAAAGAAAGCTAGCCACATTCAGAGAAAGAACTGTGGGAGGAGAAACACAGAGGAAAAGCAACTGCTTGAACACATGGGCTGATGGGGATATTACTGGTGATGAAGACACTAAACGATAACTCCAGTCTAACTATCAATAATATGGAATTAGGTCTTAATCAATGATACACGTAAAACTCAATGGAATTGTGCATTGGCTAAGGGGGGTTAGAAGGGTTTAAGGGAGAGGGGAAAAAACATGAAACATGTGACTATGGGAAAATCTTCAAAATAAAAATATAATTAAAAAATAAAATAATAAAATAAAATAAAGGGAGCTTGAGCAATCAGTTCTGCTTGGTAGAATTTCTTATCAGAGCTGTTTACACTAATATATAAAAGTATATTAACATCTAACTTCAATGTGTCTTTCAAGTGTTTAGTAAAAAACTCCTGATAAAAGAGATCAATCTAGCAGTATTTATATAACAATTGTGTAAATCAGTGGTTCCCAAACTTTTTTGGCCTACTGCCCCCTTTCCAGAAAAAATATTACTTAACGCCTCCTGGAAATTAATTTTTTTTAATCTTAATATCAATTAATAGGAAAGACATATGTATTAATGTTTCTACCTTTTTTGTAAAATATAGTAAAGAAAGGTGTAGATTAGAAACATTGAACTTTGAAATTATGAAACTATTTATTGGACTCAGAATAGAATGTAATACAAAAAAAGTTAAAACATTCAAAATCATGTTAATGAGAAGGATGAACCTGGTGTACTGCTACCAATTTAGTAATCCTCGGCTCTATTTTCGTCAGCAGTAATCTTAAATCACCGTGTTGACTATTTGCAATTGGTTTCTTTTTTTTGTTAATAAATTGGTTACCACACTGAATCCATGTTCCAAAATGCACCTGTGGCCATCACCACCTCCCTGGATCGCTGCAGCACTCACCAGGGGGCGGTGGCGCCCACTTTGGGAATCACTGGTGTAAATGAAGTTTTGTGCCCCAGGAATACATTCCCCAGAATTCCTTTACTTTTTTCCAGAATTCCTTGAATTACATTCCTCATGTTGCATCCTCATGTTTTGTAAGTAAGTTTCTATAACCCCACCCTCTAGCTCTCTCCTGCTGGTGCTCCTGCCTGGACAGGGATCCTCCTCCTTACTAAGGCTAACATTATCCTTTACTTCCAGTTATTATTAATAAATCTTATAAAATTATAATACTTGAAGTTTTGAATATTAATTTCTAATCCAACACAATGCTATGGTTTGTAAACTATATACATTATGCCTTACAATGAACCTGGAAATTAAATTGTCGTAGATATTTTAATCTCTAATTTACAGAAGAAGTAACTGAGACTCCAACAGTGTATAACATAACAGTATATAAACAGAGATGTTCCTCATAATCTTTTACTTGTCAGACCTATATAATCAAGGGTTTACATATTTAGGTGCTTGGAGTGCTCAAGTCCATTACACGTTCAAGATGAAGTCATCATGTCAAAGTGCTCCTATAACATTCTATTCCCTTCTCATTATGATAAGTACATTATAGAAAATCAATGTTGCTTCAAATCAAAACTTAACTAGCCTAGCAATGTGGCTGCCAAAGTACCATATTATTATCATCTAAGAAAAATATAGAGGTTGTTGTTCAGTCGTTTTTTGGTCATGTCAGATTCTTTGTGACCTCATTTAGGTTTTTCTTGACAAGGAAACAAGTTGTTTGCCATTTTCTTTTCCAGCTCATTTTAAAGCAAACAGGGTTAGGTGACTTGTCCAGAATCATACAACCAATCATGACCCCAAAAGACAGCACTTTATCCACTATACCACCCAGTTGCCCAAACAAAGGAATATCTAGAGATTATTCTTTATAAAACTAATGCCTAAAAGCTTCTTCCTAGACTTGTTACTTTACTCTGAATAGAGACTTTGCATATGTAATTTCTTAACTTCTGTTACAAACAAGCATTAAGTAGGGGAAATAATCTGTTAATCGATTACCACACTGATGGTCATACATTAACAACTCTTATTATTTTTAAACCCTTATCTTCTGTCTTAAAATCAATTCTAAGTATTTTTATTTATTTTATTTTATTTTTTAGAAAAATTTTCCATGCTTACATGATTCATGTTCTTACTTTCCCCTTCACCCCCTGAGCTCCACCCCCTCCCCCCATAGCCGACATGCATTTCCACTGGTTTTAACATTTGTAATCTATCAAGACCTATTTCCATATTATTGATAGTTGTACTAGGGTGGTTGTTTCAAGTCTACATCACAAATCATGTCCGCATCAACCCATGTTTTCAAACGGTTGTTTTTCTTCTGTGTTTCCACTCCTGTAGTTCTTCCTCTGAATGTGGGTAGCGTTCTTTTCCATAGGTCCCTCAGATCAATTCTAAGTATTGGTTCAAAGGAAGAAAAGCAGTAAAATCTAGGCAATTGTGGTCCAGTAACAGCTAGGAAGTATCTAAGGTTATTTTTTTAACCCATGATCTCCTGTATCCAGGCCTGACTATCCACTGAGTCACCTAGCTGCCCCTATAATAACTATTCATTGATAAAGCCCACTTGTTATTATATGTGCAATATATTCCTTTCTCCTCATTTAATACTCCACACTAATATAACTATGGCCAAAATTAGTATAATATAATTACTAAGTATTCCCCATAAGTCTCTTGAAGGTATAAAATTGAGAATTACTTCAAGAATATCTACCACAATTTTCTAATTCTTAATATCCTCATATTCCAATTTTTTTCATGGAACACTACAGGGGCTTCCCTTCTCCCCTAGCCCCATCTGTTCTTTAGTCTTGTATCAAATCCCAAGTACTAAATCTGACATGATCAATCTTGGTCATGTTTCTGATCCCCAGTACAGAATTTGCCTACCAATGGTAATAGTCTCCAAAATTGAATTGGGGAGATTTCTGAATTAATGAATTAAAAAAAAAGTACTAAGTGCTCACTATGAGCATAGTACTAGGCTAAGTGTGGTTGATACAAAAAGAAGAGCGGGATAGAATAAAGGAGCTCATGTTCTAATGCAACAGATGACACATGTAGCAGGTTTTAGTTGTAAGTCAGCTAGAAAGCATCTAGTGGATCATAAGGGTCATGCATCTTCTTAATATAATTTCCACGAATAGAAATCAGGTCTGTTTCAGACGTTGAGCCAGTCATTTGTGCCAAGGACTTTGGTGGTGAGAACTTTCTTTACTAGATCTTCAGGAGCTGTGGCAGCAACATCTACCAGATCACATCTCCACAAAGAGATATCTTCATTTTGAAATTCCTCTTTTCAGTTCCAAACTAGTGACTAATGATCTATGCAAAAGATACTCCCCCTAGAGGGGTGGACTACATCTTTGCAGCCTCAGGGTCAACTTCCATGAGTGTAGGAAAGCTCATTATTTTTAGGCAAACCATTTGATGGCACATTTGACATCCACAGCATCTACTGAGCTCTAAAAGGGATATAAAGGATATGGCTGTAGAGGTATTACTTATAGCAATAAGCTCAACAAAAGCCATTTATATATTACAGATGCTACAAATAGATGAGACACTAATATTATTATAATTAAATTATATATTATTGTTGTTAAACAGTCGCATGATGCTTTAAAATCTACTCATCAAATACTTTGCAATCTTTTAAAAATGTTATAGCCACCCAGTGAGATAAACAACTCAGCTGAAATGAGCTAAATGTTTGGTATAATGAATTTAATTTTCTTCATGCTATCTAAATGTCAAACTGTAGCATATGCTGTGGCTATTCTAAACTTTGCTGCACATTCTGAATGATCCTCACCATTTACAGCAGATGGCAGCATTGAACATCCTAAAAGTGTAAGGTAATAATAAAAAGAGGACTTTTTGTGACCTATACTTCCCCAATCTGGGCTAAGCTTATTATATATATATATACATACACACACATATATATACATATATATATTTATGTATGTATATATACACAAACACACCAATACACATATATGCCATCTATTTGTGTGTATGTATGTATATATGTGTGTATAGGTATGTATAATACATATATTATGGAAAAATGCTAATAATAAAAATTAAACTCAAAAATGTGTCATGTATCTATTCCTACCCCACAAAAAATTGATTATTAAACATATACCAGGATATCACTTAATAGGTGTATGTACATGTGTATACAGTATACACACATATATAAATACGAATGTAACATTTGAATTAGAATAAAAATGTTCAAGAATGAAATATTTCTCAGTTTAAGAATAGCATTCCATCATTCTGTGGTTGTTACAAGTTGGTAAAAGCACAACTGTTGAGTTGATGAGCTGCATGTATTTTTCTCCCATAAGTGTAGGATATATGATTAATATACCCATAGGAAATAAATGGAAGAAATTTTGACTAAGAGGAAAAAAATATTTGAGTTAGAGTTCTGAAATTTAGAGACAATGTAAAAAAAGAAAGGGGAGGGGAAAGAATGGTGGAGGAAGTGCCTATGTCTTAAACAAGAAAGATATAACCTTGAGTGTGTTGGAGCCAGATCCAACTGGCTTCTGAGGAGCCAATCATTAAATTTTTCTTGCAAATATTTCTGTCCCATAAGTTGACAAATGCTACAAATCAGAGTGTTGTTTTTTTCTCTAGATTTAGAGTGATGGGAAAAATGTTAATAATGCAAATTAAATTTTAAAATGTTTCACATTTCTACTCTTATCTTGAAAAAGTTGGTTATTAAATATATACTAGAATACCATAATATAGGCTACTCATTTCTGTAAGAAAGAAAATGCTTTTTCAAAGATTCATAGAGGCCTAATGGACACAAATAGGTCAACTTAAATCCAGGCAAGAAAGAAATTAATATATACATATGTGTGTATATACTATATATGTATATGTATGTATATGTATATGTGTGTATATATATGTAGCTTTTAATAAAGAGCTCAATCCATCAAAAGCACTAAAGGAATAAAGATTTTTTTTTCTCTGTATCCCTTCAATGCACTGACATCATCTACTTTAAAGGTATTTCTTCCTCTTGATCTTAGCTCTCAAATTCTATTTGTGTTAGTAACCATATTGCATAAATTTTTAGCATAGAGATGTGAATTTTTAAAAACTGTATCCATGCTTACTGAATTGTTACTCACATAGTTTTTTTTTAATTTGCCATGAGAGCAAGTTATTATCACACACACAATGTATGGGAATCCAGTGGTCTGGTTTTACTATAAATTTTATCTTTTACCTTTGTCCTAGATATCAAAAGACATCCTAAAATGAATTTCAAGTTAGAAAAAAGGTTTAAAGAATGAGGAAGCTGAAAGAAATAGCTTATCAAGAAAAGGACTTCTAAAAAGCAAAACAGAAGATGAAAGCAAACAGTACAAAAGTAGAACTCTTAGCAAGCCATGGTGACTGGACTGGGGAGTAGGGCACAGGGAGGTTGCATATACTGGGGCTCTAGCTTCCAGTAGGTGCCATCATTTTAACTTACAATTTGTCTCCTATGCAGACCAGGTCATAAAAGCCAGTTGAGATCGAGAGGTTTCAACTGGAGACCACTCTTGGTCATCAAAGGCCCTTTAGCATTACAGCATGATTTCTGTGTGTTTTGAAGGAGTTTCTTTTTCATAAACGGGAACTAAGGAACCTCCCTTAATTGCAGCTTATTGAGGGATTCCCTTTTTGAATCTGTAATTCGTATGTTTCCCTGGGTTCTTGCCATGCTTGGTCAGACCCAAGGCAAACTCTTCTAGTCTAGGCCCTCTGCTGGAGAACCTGTTGCCCTTGCCATCTGCAGAACACAAGGGATGGTCTTCTCATAAAGGGGTTCAGTCTTGGGGCAACTTGGAAGTAAAGAAAGGATTCAGGCTTTCCCTCACTCTCTCTGGATCATTATGTCAAAGTTAAAGGGAAAATCACTCAAATAAAAACGTAGGTTTAACTCCTTTCTAGGGACTTCTCAAAAGAGAATGATAGTATTCCATTTTATATACAAGTATATATAAGACATGGGGCATCTATTTCCTCCATCACAAAACAAATACTTCAAACAAAAAAGGCTCATAAATTCAATTTTAAAGCATAAACTATGAATCATCACTTCTATTCTCCTGGGAAGTTGCAATGAATCCCTGGAACCATCGAACAGATATGTCATATTTATATTTACTTCAGATCTGTACTCAAAATAGCTCATGGTTCATATGTGCTGGACATTGAGAGATGACATTCTCATCCTTTTATGTATTTGCTGGGAACATCTTTCTCTGGGCAACTAGCACCAATTTCAATGGCACCAGACTTTTCAAGTCGACAATTTAGGTACAAATGATGGGAATTTTTATTCCTCAAGATTTTTGTTTCATTACTTGTGTTAAGGAAAAGAAATATAAGGGCAGAAGAAGTAGTTATGGATTTAAGGTCTAGTTCCATACTTGCACGGGCAAGTACATGTTCCTTCTTTTTATCTTGTGATTATATCTTCCATAACTGATTCTAAAGAGAGGAGTGAAGGGAAGAGAAACAGCGCCCTCCACCAGCCCTCATTCATCTTTCTCTCCTTTTTGGTTCAAGGCCAAACTAGTATTGTATTGCTGTTGTTGTTCAGTCATTCAGTTGTATCTGATTCTTTGGTGACCCTTGAACTATACTATCCGAAGGGAGCCATTGGAAAATGTGGATAAAAGCATAACATAATTAAAGTCCTATTTTACTAAGATTAGTTTCAGGATCAGATGAATGAGGGATAGATAAGAGACTATAAGTAGGAAGCCAGTTGAAGAACCTATTGAAGAGGTACTGATAGAATAGTATAAAGAATTGAATTGGGATAATATTATTGGGAAATAAAAGTGAGGTTTGGGTGTGAGTTTTATGTATAAGAATAAAAAGAATTTAATAAGTAATTGGATATATACTGGGTGTTTGGGGGGGATCAGAGAATAAGAAGAGGAAATGGTTAAAGAAGTTTCCATGCTTAATAACTAATAGAATAATTACCAAAAATACACAGAGAGGGGCAGCTGGGTAGCTCAGTGGAGTGAGAGTCAGGCCTAGAGACAGGAGGTCCTAGGTTCAAACCCGGCCTCAGCCATTTCCCAGCTGTGTGACTCTGGGCAAGTCACTTGACCCCCATTGCCCACCCTCACCAATCTTCCACCTATGAGACAATACACCGAAGTACAAGGGTTAAAAAAAAATTACACAGAGAGTTCATGATAGATTTGTATGCTAAGAAAGCTTATCAGAACCATGCATGAGATGGTATACTGTGAGTGAAGAATTATCTAAGGTGAGAGAAACCACCAAGGGCTAGATAAGACTGATTATTAATCCACAGGCAACCCCTCCCCACTTTTAATTTATTTGTTTATTTTCCATGATTACATGATTCTTGTTGTCTCCTTCCCCTTTTTCTTCTCCCCCTCCCAGAGATGACAAGCCATTCCAATGGATTATACATATATTATCACTCAAAACCCATTTCCATATTATTCATTTTTGTAATAGAGTAATCTTTTAAAACCAAAACCCCAAATCATATACCTGTATAAACAAGTGATAAATCATATGTTTTCCTCTGGATTTCTACTCATACATTTCTTTTTTCTAGATATGGATAGCATTCTTTTTCATCAGTCCCTTAGAATTGTCCTGTATCCTTGCTTTGCTTTTAGTAGCAAAGTCTTATTACATTTGATCATCCCACAATGTTTCAGTTACTATGTATAATGTTTTCCTGGTTCTGCTTATTTCACTCTGCATCAGTTCATGTAGGTCATTCCAGTTCTTATAGAAGTCCATCGATTCAACATTCCTTATAGCACAATAGTATTCCATCAACATCTCATACCACAATTTGTTCAGCCATGCTACAATTGAAGAATGTTCCCTCACTTTCCAATTTTTTGTCACCACAAAAAGCACAGCTATAAATATTTTTGTACAGATTCTTTCCCATGTTTTTTTATCTCTTTGAGATACAAACCTAGTAGTGGTATTGCTGGATCAAAGGGCATGCATTCTTTTAAAGTCCTTTGGGCATAATTCCAAAGGCAATTTCCTTTTGAGCAGTAAGCATATATCTTGAAACTAGCTTAGTGTTAAAAGTAGGTTTATCTCTGGGATATCATCTCTCACTTATCAGATTGGTTAAAATGATCAAAGGACAAAATGACAAATGTTGGAGGGGAGTGGGAAAATGGGGACAACAATTCAATACTGATGGAACTATGAACTGATCCAACCATTTTAGAGAGCAATCTGGAATTATGCTCAAAGAGTTATACAACTTTGTATATCCAACCCAGCAACACTAAAATTTATATACCATTTCTAATACTTAGAGAGATTTTTGTTATTTCTTCTTTTTTTTCTTCCTCCTAAATTGAGTCTAGTTGGAGTAGAATTCGTGGTATAAAGTTTTGCTGCTATGATATGTTATTGTTTAATTATTTTGCCTTGATGTTTCATAAATTCAGGACTATTTCTCATTGGCCTTATTGACAAAGTTTTAATGTATATTTTTGATACAAGTTTCAAATACAGTGAAAATAACATGGAGAACTTTTTGGTGTCCATGTCACATGACCCTATATTATAGGTGAAAATATGTCATAACAAGATCCTCCTGAAAATTCCTGTAATAGAACTCTTTAACTAAGGTCTAAAGACAAACTTATAAATGTGTTGTTTGGAACCCTGGGGGTCCCATTTAAAAATATTTCACAAACTTCCTATGGACATAAAGGGGACTTTGAGACTACATTTTCCGTGATCCAATGGGTTTCCCGTTTCTGACATGATAATATCAGACAATGGGAACCAATGTAGGGCACGACTTAAATTTAGGGGTGGAGCTGAGTCTCGCTCTCTCTGGCGTACAAGACAGAAGAGATGGAAGGAGATAGGGACTGGCGGTATTTTTTGAAATAGTTTTTTTTAGGCGTGTGGTCCGATTTATTCTATCAAAATGGGCCCAAATAAAATAGTATTTTTTTTCTCATAATATCAGCCTTTATCATTTTTAATCCTTTCATAAATAAGAAAATCTTGTTGGAAAAATTTTATTATAACAAAGTACAAATGCAACAATGTGGCATTACCACTGCTTTTTAAGGTATTATTGCTTATTCTTAATTCCATTCTAAAATATTTTTCTTCTTAAACTTTTTCATTATATATGATTACTAATAGTTTACTAATTATGGACATGTTAGCGCAAAAGGGGCCTTCACAATTTAAGAGAAGGGGCAATTGGTGGCTCAATGGATAAAAAGCAAGATGTGGAAACAGGAGGTCCTGGGTACAAATGTGATCTCAGTTGGGTGACCCTGGGCAAATCTTTTAAACCCAATCCCCTGACTTTTACCAGTCTTCTGCCTTGGAACCAATACTTATTAGAAAGTAAGGGTCTAGAAACATAATTAAATTTAGGAGGAAAAATAAAACTTGGAAGAAAAAAGATCTCTTTGAGATTTAGAACTTATAAGTAAGTTTATTAGGTCATTTTGTTCTCCTGCAATTTGCAGTTTGGAAGCAAACATTTTATACACTTTTATACAAAAGGCACAGGGTGATAAAATGTCTTGTCAAAGTCACACAAGAACTAGAGTGAAAGAACCAGGAACTAAACCCAGGTCTTCTGATTATTTCAAGTATCTTTTAATTCTATCTCATATTTTAGATTTCAGCAAAACTGACCCTTAAACATGGCTATTAGTCAGGTGAACTTCAGCTAATATGCTGTAGGTGAGTGTGAAGAATTCTTTATCAAAACAAATTTTATTTCATTTTATTTTGCATTATATTGTTTGTCTTAAATGTCCCTATGAAGATAGCCAGAGGTAATCTAGCATACTTTCTCCAGGATATTCCATTGTTAGCATTGTTATTAAAACACACACACACACACACACACACACACACACACACAACTGCTTCTTAACTGTGTTTTATTAAATCTGACCTTGAAAAACAGGGGCCATCTTTTTATTTTATTTTATTTTTAAACATTTACCTTCCATCTTAGAATTATTACAGTGTATTGGTTCTAAGACAGGAGATTAGTGAGGGCCAGGCATTGGGGATTACGCAACTAGTCCAGTGTAATAGTTAGGAAATGTCTGAACACAGGACCTCTGAACTGTAGGTCTGGCTCTCAATCCACTGAGCCTCCTAGCTGCCCTCAGATAGGGATTATCTTGAAAATAACAAATAAGCTAGTTATAAGGCATAAGGTTAACTTCCGTGTACCTTAGGCCTGTTTTATTAATGATTTGGGATGTAGTTCAATTTAACATCCTCTAATACCACTTCTGGCTTTTAACCTTTTAGCTATGTTAGTTCCAAATTCCATGTAACCTGAGTAACTGCTAAAGGTCGATGAGACTCATGGTTAATATCAATATCCATGATGAAATCTCTAAAATATGCCCAAATTAATTTATTTTCCCTCTAATCTGCTTTCCTGTGTTCCTCCTCAAATAACTAAAAACAGGAGCTAATTTAAGTGCTTTCCTAATAAGCTTTTTACCTGTGAAGCCTCCAAATGAAGATCTTTGATTATCCCCTGAAAAGACTTTTCACCTGTTAATTCTGTTGCCAGTTCAAAATGTATTAACAAACGTTGGCCAATAGGACCTCTTCCTAATTTAATATCAAGGTGCCAAGCAATTTGAGATGCATGAGCACCCTACAGAAAAGCAATTATTTTCTGTGAGGATTTCATCATCCTCAGCCTGAGATGGATTCGGCATAAGTGAAACTGTCCTTTGCTTAGGAAAATAAGGTTTTTGTTGCAGTTAAAAATCCAGTTACTTATATTCATTGGAGAGAAGAATCTCCCCATTTGGAGAAAGGTCTTCCTGCAAATTGCAAATGGAATTAGCAAGAAAAAATGTTTAACTTTTTCCTGCTTTAAATAATAAAAAAAATTTAAGTGACTTTTAATATATGTGAAAATGAAGAGTTACCAGTAATTCTCTGATCTACCAGTTTAGTAACCCTATAAAAAAGAAGGGAGCCAAAGCTAGCAACTCTCTGATGAAGTGCAGGTAATCTATAGCAGATATTTTGGTCAAATATCTTATGTTTTTATGAAAAAGATGGAGAAAATTAGGCTGGATAAGTTGTATTATGAGCTCCTAGATATTATTGCTCCTAGATATAAGAAAGAGATCCTTTCTCTGTATTTTTATTTTGATCAGATGATGTCTGAAGGTTTAGATGTAGGCACCATAATTTAGGAATAACAAAATAAATCAAAGTTATTGTAGAGGTAGCAGTAGTAGATGTAGTTATTGTCATTATTCCATTTAATCATAGGACATTGATAAACAGATCAACCAGAGAACTGTGGTCACTGGTGAAGAACTTTGAGTTCATGCTATATAATGATATGTTGACAATACTGACTAAATTTATTCTGGAGAAGACAAAAGACTAGGGGGATATGATAGATATCTTTTAAGTAGATTTGGTTGTTCCATCTAAAAATGATTTGCCTTTGACTAATGATATTTAGGGAGACAAATAGATATAATTCTTTTTTTAAGCCCTTACTTTCCATTTTATAATCAATACTATGTATTTAGTTCAAGGCAGAAGAGTGGTAAGGGCTAGGCAATGGGGGTTAAGGGACTTGCCCAGGGGCACAAAACTAGGAAGTGTCTGAGGTCAGATTTGAACTGAGAATGTTCCATCTCTGAGCCTGGCTTTCAGTCCACTGAGCCACCCAGCTGTTCCCCAGAGATGTAATTCTAGCTGGGTATCCTATCTCTGAGGAGAACTGAGTGACCAGCCTCTGGAACCAATCTCCCTCTTTCCTCCAAAAGAGTGTCCAGAGGAGCCTGAGGATATCTCTGTGTGGCTTGTTGTGAGCCACATCCAGACAGAACCATATGCATACAAAACTTACCTGGGCCACACATTCACCTACTCCCACACACATGCTACATTTAGTAGAAGAAACCCAGTTCTAGTAATTTGGAAGGAGCGAAAAGAGGCGTTGCTAAAGCACAACTTCGAGCTATCTCTTGACAATGCATTTTTTTACCTGTCCTGATGTGATCTTTATAAAACTTTATATTTTCAAGTTAGAGTAGCCTGGAGCTAAAGACAAAGGACAAGCACCTCACTGATAATTGCCATAGAAACATAAGAACATTTAACTAGAGTTGGAGATAGAGAATCACTTTCCCTTGCTTTGCTAAACCTAAAACATAGCTGTATTTCCTGGTGCTTATTATTTAACCTACAGCTTCCCTGCTAAGATTGCAACATGTTAGGAAGCTAATTTGCTCTTATTTTGGTTGTATGGCATTTCTTCCAACATTTTTAGCATGGTTTAAAATAAAAAGGGGCACACTCATTTCCCAGTGGATAAATAAAAAATCATGGTATATTCTGGAGCTGAGCAAAATTAGACCATCAGATCCTATGCTTGAACTCCCTCTTGAATTCACTGTCTCCTTTCCAAATTATTTTGCCCTCCTCCTCCCACTGGCTTTTATTTTTTTTTAAGCTTTATATTCAGTCATGGAATCAATGCTATGTATTGGTTCCAAGGCAAAAGAGAGATAAGTGCTAGGCAATGGGGAGTTAGATGGGGTCACATAGATAGGAAGTATCTGAGGCCAGGACCTCCAGACTGTAGGCTTGATTCTCAAAACACTAAGTCACCTAGCTGCCTCCTGGCCTTTAGTTCCAGAAGAAATATTTCTGATTGTTTGAAGTTTTGTTGTTCAGTTGTGATCAGCTCTTCATGAGCCCGTGGACCACAGCACACCAATACTGTCCATGGAGTTTTCTTGGCAAAGATACTGGAGTGGTTTACCATTTCCTTCTCCAGTGGATTAAGGCAAATACGTTAAATGACTTAACCCAAAGTCACACAGCTGGTGTGGGAGACTGTATTTCAACTCAGGTCTTCCTGACTCTAGATCCAGTGTTCTATTCACTGAACTACCTAGCTGCCTCTTATTTTCTTAAATACTTAAATTTTTTTATTGATTTCTTCCATTTTTACACTAGTCATTTTCTAACATCTCCCTCTTTTCCCTCTCCATTCCTTTTCTACACATATACAGTGAATTCTTTTTCATCAGAGAAAAACAGTTAAGGAAAAGCTATGGAAAGAACATAGTGCTAGAATAGCACCCTTCTGGCATTAAGGAGGTCTCTGGAAGAGGACTTGGTGGTTTAGTGGCACTGACTAGCCTCTAATTGGAGAAAGAGTTCAGGACAGGTTGACTGAAAACAGTTAAGCACACAGTGCTCCTGCTAAGATGCTACCTTAGGGAAAAGCTCTAGCTATCTTGCCCTGCTACAGCTTTGTACTATAGAAAGAAGGGAAATGAGTTTCATCAATTCTTCTCCTAGACCAAGACTGATCAATTAAATAAGAATTTATTAAGCACCTATTATGGACAAGCACTTTGCTAGTCATATATTACAATTAACCAGAATTCAACATTTTAATTAACCAGAATTCAGTGCCTTTTTTTATTGTTTTTATTTACATTATTGTAGTTATTTTGGTATAATGTACTCCTGCTTCTGTTTTCTTTACATCTGTTCATTTAAATTTTTCCTACCAGTAATTGCTTCTTTACTTTTCAAATAATTATGTTTCATGGAAGGCACAAGAACAGATCTGGCATTAAGTGTGGAGGTAATGAGGTTTGGGGTGTAGCGTTAGGGATGCGAATAGAAGAGCCAGAGGTGAAACAAAGCTTTTTGTCACTTAAAGCCCACTGAGTTGTAGGAGGAGAGGAGAGGACAGAAGAAAATCTGTTTTTTATTTTTGTACATTTGGTTTTCAGTCCCCTCTGACTCTTTTTGCCCCCATTTTGAGTTTATTTTGCAGAGATACTACAATTCTTTCTCCAACTCATTTTACTGATGAGGAAATTGAGGCAAATAGAGTTAAATGATTTGGCCAAGGTTACATTGCTAGTGTCTGAAGTCAGTTTTGAACTTAGGAACTTGAGGTTTCCTGACTACAGATCTGGCACTTATTCCACTGTTCCACCTAGCGGTCCAAGATATGACTAGGAAATGGGAATATATGGAAAGAAATGAAAGATTTGAGAGATGCCTAGAATTATAGACTTCTAGAGATATACATATTAACTGACTAAAGGTATTCTATTGCTATTGGTCAGTAGTGATCATTTGTCAAAAAAAATAGGAATTGTGATTAGCATGGTAGTAAGCATTTCATTACATCTTGTCAAATAAAAGTAGTAATTTCCAGACTCAGTCATAAATCTGAATGTGCTATGTAAATGTTAGCTCATTGGACCATCACACCATCTATTTGAGATAAGGATTATATTGTTCTCTTCCTTTTACGAAAGAATAAATTAAAGCTCAAAAAGATTATGTGACTTGCCCAAGGTCCCATAGTTAGGAAATGACATAGCAGGAACTTGATTTCACATCTTCTAACACTAAATTGTGTGCTCCTTCCACTGTTTTTTCCTCTTATAAAAGATTTCTGAATGCTAAGAACAACCAGTTTGCCGTCTCTAAATGGCATCTTCAGCAAGCAATCACTGAATCCTTAAAAAAAAAAAAGATGAAAATTAATTAGGTTAAATACAAAGTCCCCAAATAGATTGCATAAGTATGTGAAATAAAGTTAGACAGCAGTTCATGTGAGAAAAAAATTACAAGTATTAGCTAAAAAAAAAAAAAAGTTAAATGTGAGCCAACTGTAAGACCGAAGCTACCAAAAAGCAATGAATTAATAAGCATTTATTAATCTTTTACTATGTGCCGAGTACTAGGTTATATGCTGGGGGTGCTAAAATAAACTAGAAAGACAATCAATTCTTTGCCCTCAACAGTTTACGTTCTAATGGAAGAAGGTGACACAGAGGAGCTAGAAAAGGTGAGAATGACCAGAAAGTCAGTAGGAGCCTTTGTTCTTAGAAAGATAATGCAAAATCCACCTACAAAAGACCAGATTCTCAGAGGCTGAGTACAGTTTCCAGTGGAAGAGGGAACTGAGGATGATTATCATGTAGTTTGGGAATGGCTTTAAGTTGAAGGCCCACAAAAATGAGATCCAGAAAGAGAAATATGATTTGTTCCATAATACTCTGGGATGATCAGATAACATCTGAAATATTGTGTTTTAAGTGCCACTTTTTAAGAAGTAAATGAACAAGTTGAAGCACATACAGGGGAGGTTCACTAGGCTGGAGAAAGACTTGAAACAACAAGGTTTAAGGAAGTTTTGATGTTCAGCTTAAAGAGATTTAGGGGGAAAGTGTTAGCTGTTTTTGAAAGTTGGAGGGCAGTTATATGAGATAGAGATAAATTTTATTTTATGTAGTTTTAGAGAACAGAGTTTAGATTAATAGAAGAAAGTTAATATGATAGATTTTGTTTGAATAAAGAAAAGGTCTGAACAATTAGAGTTGTGCCAAATTGGAGTCATCTCCTTCAGGGGTAGTTTTTGGGTTGCCTGTCAATAGAGGCAGGCAAGTTGAGGCTAAATGACCATTTGTTGGGTTTAGTGATTAAGACATTAATATAGTCTGTAAAGTTTGAATAAGTAGCCCTTGAGTTCTATGCCAGCTCAAAGATTCTGATTCTATTATTCCAAGTGTATGTTCATTAAAACATGACTCAGCCAAGTTTTTAAAAAACATGCAAAAAACAATTTCCCTTCTTGGTTAAATTGTAAAACTAGTTTCTAGTTTCTTAATCTCATTAAATTTCTTTTCCTATGATAATTAATAGTTTTCTTTCTATCTTTTTTTCTGTTAGATTTATTGTTCTTGGAATTTATGCATTACACCACATTTCAAAGACTATGTAATTAAGAGACTATAGAAAAACAGAAACTGTTAATGAAGTTGTCCGGGAATAAAACAGAGTATTTCAATTATGCAAAAACAAAGACCTTGAATGAGAAGATCTCATTTCGATGGAAATAAGAAGACTTAGAATAGCCCTACTGAGTATACTAATAGAAAATTCCAATATTTAAAAAGTAAAGATCATGTTAACATATTTTATTTCAAATATCTTAATAAATAATATATAGAAATAAAATGAAAAAGCCTTATTTCTAACATAATGTAAAAAACTAATCAAGATATAAAATTTTAGAGTGATTACACTGACTTTCATTTTATAACAATATTTCATTTTAGCTCAAACCTTGAAAACTCCAAAATTTCAATTTTACTAAATGGTGCTCTGTGATAAGTGAATCCAAATGGAAGAAGCATAAAATGCTTAGATGTTCTATTCTAAATTATATTTTTCAATTTTGTTCATCTTAAGTAATATTTTGGGAAAATAGTATACTACTACTTATCATTGATTTTGCCATGGAAGTCTGTTTATATGTTCAAAGTAAGTTTGTTTAATTATAAGTTTCTTAAGAGCAGCTGGTATCGCAGTCATATTTTGAAATGTTAAATATGTTGGGGTTTTATTTCCTATTTCAGGGAGCTGTTTTGGAAAGTTCTTACTAGGCTGTGAGATGGAGAAGATTCTCCACCTTACCCTTGCCCCAAGCTTCCAAAGTGTTGGAAAGACTTATGTCCTGAAAATTTGCCCACTGTGGAAGTTAGGCAGGAAAAACCGACTCTTTTCTAGGTTCTACCAATTAATGTGGTCATCTCTAAGTAAAGTTAAAAGGAGGCAAAATAGAAAACAGAATTACTATAGCAACATTTTTATTATTTCCACTCCTCCTCATCCCTTCCTTGCCTGAGGCTACATTCCTAAGGTTGGGTTATATGATCTGGGGAGTGAGTCCATGACTATGTGCAAAGTCCATATGAATAGGGCCAAGAAGAGGAGAGATTTTCATTCTCTTGAATAAGCAATCTAGTTATTGTGAGAATTATGTGAGTACATACATGTAAAAAAAAGCTTTAGAAAGTATATAAATGTACTATATAAATAAGCTAGACATATCCTTTGAAAATGTCCTTTTGTAGGCATATTTCATCAATATTCCCATTCCCATCCTACAGGAAAGAGAAAGGCTAACTACAAAGTATATAGTTCCCAGCAAGGATATTCTGAGTGTAATATTATGAAATATAGTAAAATTGACATTTTATTTATTTAGTTCCTATGTATGAAAAATTATTAGTTAAATAGCACAAATATATAGGCATGCATTTATGAATATATATAAAACATAATTGTGAATTATGAACCAACTAACAAGGATTCATTCATTCATTCAATAAATGTGTGGTGTATCAACTGTATAAAACATTCTTTTCAAGGGTCAAAGTGAATCCCTGCTCTCATGGAGCTTATCATTCAGTGTACTATTCAGATTTTTTTTTTATTTTGACTTATTTTGTTTGTTTGTTTTCTACCAGTCATGTGATTTCATCAATATGAAGAGCTCCAGGAACAGAAACATTTCAGATCATCATGTTTCTGGACCCTTATAGTTCCAGAAAATTTCTTGGGGATACTTCAAGCTAAAGTAACTTGTCTATGGTCACCATATAACTAGTATATGTTAGTTATAGATCAGTTGTAGTTATTATACCAGGATCTATTTCATTCTGGACATTGTTCCCCTTATGCAGACTTACATCCACAAATATCATCTGGTTACACTTGATTCCTGTACATAGTTTTTCTTCTATCTTCTAAAAAGAACTATCACGTGATATAAATTTCTAACACATTTTAATTTTTTAGCAGTAGTTTTCAAATTTTATATTGAGATGTACTTCTTTTTTTAAAAAAAAAACATTACCCATCTAGCTTGGTTTTTAAAACAAGCTCTATAAATAATTTTAACTCATATTTCATACAAATGAAATAAGAATTCATTGTCACTTTATAGTGACTAGTAAATGTTAAACAGATAATCAAATAATGTAACAGAGATTTGTTTATTGAATGAAATTCTTTGCAATTTGTTTATTAGAGTATGTCTTACTATTTCCAAATTTATAACATAAAATCCATAAAATAATATTACTAAATAGTAGGTGGGCTTATTTTTTGGCACAACATTTCTCAAAATGGTATGGTAGTGAATGTAATAATACCCACAACCCATAATCAGAATGAATATCTTGCCCTTATAATAGCTATTGCAGAAAACCACATTTCACACAAATAAAATACTATGAATAATAGTACAATATGTGTTCATTTTTTTTGATGAATTGAAGAACAATCTTATTCGTTCATAGTCAGAAGATTTTCAGGCTTAAATACTTATCTCAACATATTACAGCGAGACAAGTCTATTAACCATTTTTTTGTTCAGATTAAGCATTACCAAAAGCATCCCATTTGTAAATGGCAAAAGGATCCTATATTCATTCATATTTAGAAATAGTAAATCTTTAAAATAAAATAAGAAGTACTTCTGAAGATTATTCAGGTGATTTTTTTAAAGGGCCTTCATTTCATTTTCAGGACAAAAATGTTTTTAAAATGAAAAAATCTATGAAAATATGATTTTACAACTGTATCATGTGGTTTTTTCCCTTTTGCTTACTCATTTTATCTTTTGGGATTAGAGTATGAATATGTGAATCTTGCATTAACTTCTTGAAAAAAATTTTTTGATGTTTTTTTAAACATTTATTAATATTTACATTTTAGAAAAGTTAACATGGTTACAAGATTTATGCTCTTACTTTCCCTTCCACCCCCGACCTCCCCCCTCCCCTGGCCGATATGCATTTCCACTGGTTTTAACATGTGTCATTAATCAAGACCTATTTCCAAATTGTTGATAGTTGCATTGGTATGGTACTTTCGATCCCCTATCATGTCCTCATCATCCCATGTATTCAAGCAGTTGATTTTCTTCTGTGTTTCCTCTCCTGCTGTTCTTCCTCTGAATGTGGGTAGCGTTCTTTTCCATCAATCCCTCAGAATTGTCCGGGTCATTGCATTGCTGCTAGTACAGAAGTCCATTGCATTTGATTTTACCACAGTATATCAGTCTCTGTGTACAATGTTCTTCTGGCTCTGCTTCTTTCACTCTGCATCAGTTCCTGGAGGTCTTTCCAATTCACATGGAATTCCTCCAGTTTATTATTCCTTTTAGCAAAATAGTATTCCATCACTAGCATATACCACAGTTTGTTCAGCCATTCCCCAATTGAAAGACATACCCTCGTTTTCCAGTTTTTTGCCACCACAAAAAGCGTGGCTATAAATATTTTCGTGCAAGTCTGTTTATCTATGATCTCTTTGGGGTACAAGCCCAACAATGGTATGGCTGGATCAAGGGGTAGGCATTCTTTTATAACCCTTTGAGCATAGATCCAAATTGCCATCCAGAATGGTTGGATCAGTTCACAGCTCCACCAGCAATGCATTAATGTCCCAACTTTGCCACATCCCCTCCAACATTCATTACTCTC
>NC_058132.1:513000656-513094303 GCF_016433145.1 Gracilinanus agilis
TCCACATATCAATTAGATCTAATTTTTCTAGGACTTCATTCACCTCTCTTACCTCTTTCTTATTTATTTTTTGGTTTGATTTATCTAGATCTGAAAGAGGAATATTTAGATCTCCCACTAGTATGGTTTTACTGTCTATTTCCTTCTTGAGCTCTGCCAGTTTCTTCTTTATGAATTTGGATGCTGTACCACTTGGTACATACATATTGAGCAGTGTTATTTCCTCATTGTTTATACTGCCTTTAATCAGGATGTAATGACCTTCCCTGTCTTTTTTAATCATATCTATTTTTACTTTGGCTTTGTCAGAAATCATAATAGCCACTCCTGCCTTCTTTTTCTCATTTGATGCCCAAAAGATTTTGCTCAAGCCCTGAACCTTAAACTTGTGTGTGTGTCCACCCACCTCATATGTGTTTCTTGTAGACAACATATGGTAGGATTTTGGTTTCTAATCCACTCTGCTATTTGCTTCCGTTTTATGAGCAAGTTCATCCCATTCACATTCAGAGTTATAATTGTCAGTTGTGCATTTGCTGACATTTTCGTATCCTCCCCTATTCCTATGCTTTCTTAAACTATTTCCTTTTAAACCAGTGGTTTGCTTTTAGCTGGTATCCCTTATCCCCTCCCTTGATTAACTTCCCTTTCTACCCCCTCCCTTTTTATTCCTCTCTTTTTATTTTTAAAGGCCTAATGAATTCCCTCCCCCTTCTTCTCCCCTCCCTTTTTTGTCCTCCCCACTCCCCTGCTCCCCTTGGTTTATCCCTTCTGACTTTTTCAGTAGGGTTAGATAGAGTTTTATATCCCAATGGATATAACTATTCTTCCCTCTCAGGGTTAATTACACTAAGAGTAAGGTGTAAATATTACCTCTTAATGCTCTCTTTCTCTCCTTCTTATAATAGTATTCATCCCTTCTCCTTCCCATGCCATCTTTGTGTGTAATAGAATATCCTATTTTTCTTATTCCTTCAAGATTCTCTTAGTGTCCTCTACTATTCATCCCCCTTTTTTCCCTTCCCACCCATATTATCTTAGACCATTTGGTATTCCAACTTCTCCCTATGAATAATTCTTCTAATTATTATAATAGTGAATGTTATAATGTTGAACAGAGTTCACTACAGAGAATTATACATAACTTATACATTAAATTATACATTAGTATGGAGTCCCCGCTTAGGAGTACCAATAATTAGATCTTATTGAAGCCCTTAAAGAGGCAAATTTAAAAAATATGAGTTTTCTTACTTTCCCTTCTGTTTCTTATTTACCTTTTCATGTTTCTCTTGAATTTTGTGGTTGGATATCAAACTTTCCATTTAGTCCTGGTCTTTTCTGTGGAAATGCTTGGAAATTTTCTATCTTGTTGAATGCCCAAACTTTCCCCTGGAAGAATATAGTCAGTTTTGATGGGTAGGTGATCCTTGGTTGTAAACCCAGTTCTCTTGCCTTTCTGAATATCATATTCCAAGCCTTGCGGTCTTTTAGTGAGGAGGCTGCCAGATCCTGTGTGATCCTGATTAGTGCTCCTTGATATCTGAATTGTCTCTTTCTGGCTTCTTGTAATATTTTTTCTTTTAGTTGGAAGCTCTTAAATTTAGCTATTATATTTCTTGGGGTTGTCTTCTCATTGTCTAGTATAGAAGGTGATCTATGGATCCTTTCAATGTCTATATTGCCCACTTGTTGTAGAACTTCAGGGCAATTTTGCTGAATAATTTCTTTTAGTATGGAGTCCAAATTTCTATTAATTTCTGGTTTTTCAGGAAGACCAATGATTTTCAGGTTGTCTCTTATAGCCCTGTTTTCTTGATCTATCAGTTTCTCATTGAGATATTTCATGTTTCCTTCTATTTTATCTGTCTTTTGACTTTGTTTTATTTGATCTTGCTGTCTTGATAGATCATTGGCTTCTACTTGCCCAATTCTTGTCTTTAGAGACTGGTTTTCTGCTATAAGCTTTTGATTTTCCTTTTCAGTTTGGTCTGACCTGTTTTCCAGCTGTTTGATTTTGGTCTCCAATTTGCTTATTAATTCTTTTGATTTGGGGGCATCTTTTTCTAATTGCTCAATTCTAGCCTTTAGAGACTGGTTTTCCTTTTTCAATATGGTCATTTCTGGTCTTTGATTTACTTGCCTCACTTTCCAATTGTGAAATTCTGCCTTTTAAACTGTTATTTTCTTGCCAGATCTCTTCCATCTTTCTCATGATCTCAGATCTGAACTCTTCAAGACCTTGTGACCCGTTTTCATTGTTTTGGGAAGGTTTGGATTGTTTGTTCTCCTCTACTGTTTCCTCTGTTGTCTGGATTTTTTCTGTGTAAAAGTTGTCAGGTGTTAAAGGTTTTTTCTTCTTCATCTTTCTCTTCTGGTTTTCCTGATGATTCTGGCTTGCCATATTAAGCTGAGTTCCCTCTCAGCTTTATGCTCGTGCCCAGGATCTGTTTGTGGCTCTTTAGAGATTCCTGAGGTTTCAGGTATAGTTGTTTCGGGACAAGCCTTCTGGTGGTCTCCTTGCTTGTTCTTCTGCCTGAAGCTCCTTTAACAGTTTCAGGGAGCTGCTTCCGCAGTCAAGCACCTCTCTGCACTGGGTCCCCACTCAAGGTCTGCTCCTGCTCTCAGGAGCCCCTTCCTCCGCTCCCCAGTCTGCACTTTAATCCGTGCCACATCCGGCGCCTGTGTCAGCCCCTTTGCCTGCACCTGGGCTCAGGGTCTGGGCTCACAGTCTGCACTCAGAGTCCGCGAGTTCCTCAGCCTCTACAGCGGGGGTGGGGGGGGTGGTGTCCCAAGTCTTGCTGCTCCCAGGAACAAGCCCTGGTGAGCTGCCAATGACCCAATGGGTGCCCCAAACCTGCTCCGACTCCTGTGCACTGGCTTTGGCGTGGTAGGTGGTGTGGGGTGGGGGAGGGGTTTGCTCCGCTCCTGTTTTCGTGGGAGCTGTTTCACCTCTTTATAGCATCGAAATGCCCCGTTTCCACTTACCTACGATACTGCACCCTGTTGTGGGGTCCCTTCTTTCCTCTGGATTTGTTTTTATGTCTTCTTGAGGAGTCCTATATGTGTGGGTTAGGAGAGGTCAAGAAGTTGGTTTTTACTCTGCCGCCATCTTAACCCCGCCCCTTAATCTGTTTTTTGTTTTTATGTTAAAAATATTTCCAAATTACCTCCAGTAGGTGAGAGATCTATTCTAACAATGTAAAATATTTAAAAAAACTCGCAATACAATGACTTCATTTGAAAGCATATGCAATTTACCATATCTGAAGCTTGTCTCCAATACTTCTGCTTAAGTTTAAGTAATTCTATTTTAATTAACAGAAACTGTATTTTTTCTCTCTCTTGCCCTTACTCCTTTGAGTTCTGTTTTTAAAAAGTTCACAAAATGTGCAAATTTCAGACATTTTTTCTAGAAAAAAGTTTTGTTTATAAAAATTTGTTTCATCATCAATATTATTATTACTTCTAAAATAATAATTTCTTCTTTTATTTCAAATATTATTTTAAATTCTTTGGAAAGAAAAGGCCAACAAGTTTTATAAAATTATACTATTTCTCTATTTCAAAAATACAGTATTACCCACATATCATAACTGAAAATGTTAGTCAATATTTCAAAATATAATTTTAATTGTCTTGTAAAAACTTTTAAAATTCACTGATATTTTATTCATATTTATTTATGTGTGATAGTATGGAAAACATGCAATAATCTAGACGGTATAAGGGTCCAGAAGTGCATGTAGACCTTATTTCATCCTCATATCAGTTTAATTCCACTGGTGCACAGTTCAGTAAAATATTCCCACATTATATAATATAAAAAGCAACTAATCTTTCCTAACAGCTTCCACAGAACATTATACATATGCAACCAAATGAACAACTTTATCCACATCATCTATTGTTTCCTTTAGTTTAAATGCAAAATAAGATTTTAGTTTTCTATTAATTGATTGCTAGGGTATTCAAACTTATGGATACTATTTTTTATATTATATTATTTGAAATTGCAAATATTTGCAGTTTGGGTTTTTTTTTACATGATTTAGCAAAAATCAATAGCTGTAGTTAGCATTAATGTTTTTCCTATTTAATAAGGATTTTAACATTTAGTATATCTGTAATCAACTTTATGTGGTTCAAGAAGTCTTCTTGAAGTCATAGACTTCATTCTGAAGCCCGTTCTTGCTTATTAAAAGGACCTAATTTTTCTAGGAAAAATTATCTTGACCTGCCAACATTTTCTCCTTATACACTTTCTGGATGTCTTTTTAATTTATTAGGTTTCAGCTATCTACAGTTACTGAAAGTAATTCTTTTCTCTCAAAAATAGTACTTGTGAACACAAGTCATAAATATAGAGTGTTGTGTTTTCTGGGATTAGACATTTTATTCTGAATTTCTAACTTTCTTTTCTCTATTCTTATAAACTCCCTCTATTGTGTTTACCTATATTAATTTCAGGTATTCCAGTAGATTTTTTCTCTTCAAATCAATAATTTATTTATCTAAAATAAAGGAATATCATTCTAATTTAAAAATTAAAGTTGATAAATATTTATTATATTTTTCAAGTTTCAGAGTTTTGGGAAACTAGCTTACTATATCATACTTGCCAAATGAATCATGTTGAGATTTATATATTATGACATTTTGAACTTCCTCTGCTTAACTTCAGGTCTTTACACTTTACATTCAAATAAAACAATAAGGGAAATGACACATTTCTTCTATGTCATGAAGTTATATTTCATGAATATCAGTTCAGATGTATACTTGTTGGTATGTAGCATTTAAAATCATTCTGCATTCTTTTAAGTTATAATTTGAAGGAAATTTGTTTTACTGGTGTAAATTTGTTGGCTTTGAATTAAATTTAGGTTTACAAAGTTGGAAGGAACTTTGAATGCTATCTAGTTCAACCTCTTTACTTTGTAGGTGACAGGCAAAATATAAACCCATGTCTCTAAAGTGAGTGCTTATTTTTTAAAAAAAATTATTTTTGTCATAAAAATCAATATTTTGTTTTTATATCACGTTTATTTCCAAATATGTTTCTCCCTTGACCTAACCAGAAAGCCATTCCTTATGACATTTTCTTTCCAAAAGGAGGGCAAAAAGCAGTTGGGCAAAACTAATCAACATATCAAATGAGCACATGCAGTTTCTGTCCTCCCCTCTGCAGAAAAAGGATGGAGGTATATATTCTCTCTCTTTTCTAAGGCCAAGCCTGGTCATTATAGCTAGCTTATTATTTTTGAAAAAGTGAATGTATTTATGAGTTATATTAAAAAAAACCCAATAGTTTGGACTTTTTACATAAATAGAGAAAAGATGAGATAAGGAATACCCTTCGTTCTCTGATCAGCTTTGCTGAGTTTATAGGAAAGAGAGCTGAAGTTGGAAAGCACCTCCATATTAGAAATGATAGACATGAACAAAGTCACTTTATGCATGTAATAAGAAGCACCTCCTGACTGAATGCTAGGATGGAAGACTTGGCCTCAGCTCTTGAGAGGACAAATTCCTTTGGAAGGATCTCCCCTTTGTGCAGACCTATAAAAGTGAGTTGACATTTGCTCAGGGCTTGTCTCTCCACTTTTGGAGAGTTAAGCAACAAATGACATGTGTATACTTCTCCAGTAACTTCCTCAATTCCTTCTCTTTCCATTCCCCCTACAGGAACTTTTAATGATGATCTGAGGATACGAGTACATGGGAGCTGTATGTGCTTGCCTACAAGGGCCTAGAAGGAAGGCCCCTGGCCACCATTTACCAGATATAAACTGATATTATTGGTCATAAATAACATTTAACTTTGCAAGTTATGTGAGAAAAAAAAAAGGATTATTTAAGTGGATGTTATAGTGTTTTCTTCCTCTGAAAAAGTAAAAGTCCATAATTTAATGTGCCTCCTCTCTTCACTCTTCATTTGAAATCTTCTTGAGGAGTACTTTATTCCTTCTTCATACAAAAAAATGATATTTACTTGTACCTAAAATATTTTTCTAAAATCTTTCCATTTAACATATTTGTACAAAATTTCATTTATTTACCACGTCATTGGAGAAACAGCCTCTCATTCATTTTTCTCCATGTTCACAAGAACAATGGAAAATAAATACAAAAAATTTGAAAAGCTATTTTCTTTTCTTTTTTAAAATTATTGATAGTTTCAATGACGTAGTCGTTTCTAGTCTACATCCCCAATCATGTCCGCATCAACCCATACGTTCAAGCAGTTATTTTTCTTCTGTGTTTCCATTTCTGTAGTTCTTTCTTTGAATGTGGGTAGTGTTCTTTTCCATAAATCCCTCAGAATTGTCCTGTGTCCTTGCATTGCTGCTAGTACAGAAGTCCAATATGTTTGATTTTATCACAGTGTATCCGTCTCTGTGTACAATGTTCTTCTGGCTCTGCTCCTTTCACTCTGTATTAATTCCTGGAGGTCATTCCAGTCCACATGGACTTGCTCCAGTTTATTATTCCTTTGAGTACAGTAATATTCCATCACCAGCAGATACTACAATTTTTCAGCCAGTTCCCAATCGAAGGGCATACCCTTATTTTCCAGTTTTTTGCCACCACAAAGAGCTAAGCTATAAATATTTTTGTACAAGTCTTTTTATCTATTATCTCTTTGGGATACGAACCCAGCAATGGTATGGCTGGATTAAAGGGCAGGCATTCTTTTACCACTTTTGGGCATAATTCCAAATTGCCATCCAGAATGGTTGGATCAGTTCACAACTCCACCAGCAATGCATTAATATCTCAGTTTTGCCACATCCCCTCCAAAATTCATTACTCTTCCCTGCTTTCATTTTAGCCAATCTGCTAGGTGTGAGGTGATACCTCAGAGTTGTTTTGATTTGCATTTCTCTAATTATTAGAGATTTAGAACACCTTCTCAAAACAATATGGTACTGCCTAAAAGACAGAAGGGAGGATCAGTGGAATAGACTTGGGGTAAGTGACGTCAGCAAGATAGTCTATGATAAACCCAAAGAGCTCGACTTTTGGGACAAAAATACACTATTTGACAAAAACTGCTGGGAAAATTGGAAAACAATAAGGGAGAGATTAGGTTTAGATCAACATCTCACACTCTACACCAAGATAAATTCAGAGTGGGTGAATGACTTGAATATAAAGAAGGAAACTATAAGTAAATTAGGTGAACACAGAATAGTGTACTTGTCAGATCTATGGGAAAGGAAAGATTTTAAAACCAAGCAAGAGTTAGAAAAAATTACAAAATGTAAAATGAATAATTTTGATTATATTAAATTAAAAAGTTTTTATATAAACAAAAACAATGCAACCAAAATCAGAAGGGAAACAATAAATTCAGAAAAAATCTTTATAACAAAAATTCTGACAGAGGTCTAATTACTCAAATATACAAGGAACTAAATCAATTGTATAAAAAATCAAGTCATTCCCCAGTTGTTAAACAGGCAAGGGACATGAATAGGCAATTTTCAGATAAAGAAATGAAAAGCTATTTTCAAATTAGCTAAAAATCAAAATATGAAGTTACCTTTGTAATGCCAGCTTTTAGAAGGGAAGCAATTTCTATACATCTTTTGATGCATAAATAAAAGCAATATACCTTAAGAGGAATTCAAATTAGTTACATACACAAACAAATTTGTAGACGAAAAACTCTATTTAACCACAGCTGTGTTAATACTTAAGCATTCCATGGAGCTAGAAAAAAATTTCAAAATATTATAAGGTGATCATCCAAGATAGTTATGTGCATGTATGGCACTAGCAAAAAGCAACTGCAGGCAGTTTTTTTTTTTCAAAAATTAGAACAACCAAAGGATCCACAGGAAAATATAGGCTTAATGATAATGTTTTTCTTGGTAAAATGATGGTGGTTCTAACTTATTCCTTTACGTTCTCCTTCATTCTATTATGAAAGAATGATCTCTAGAGGTTAGTTTTCAGATTAAAAAAATAAAACAAAAAGATTAAAAAATAAAACAAAAAATCAACTGGTATTAACTGGTCATCTGTAATCAGTAAGAGTTACAATTGTGGACACATACCGCCCCCTAAGAAGTCTACAGTTTTGAAGTGTTAATTCAATAAACATCCATTTGTGGCAGCAAGGCAATGGATCATGAGAATATTGTTAGAAAACTGGAAGGGATCTTAGAAGTGATCTAGTTAAATTTTTTCATTCACAAATGAATAAACTGTGACCCAGGAAGACTTAATGACTTAGTCAAAGTAATACAAGAAGGAAGCAACAGAACCAAGATTCAAATCTATACCAGATCATCCACTCATGATGTCTGCCTCCTTGTAATTTAGGGAGACCACAACACCCTAATGCAATTTATAAGCCATTTGACACATGAATCTTTGTTTCATTTGGTGAAATGCAGAATTTGATAAAAATTTTAACAAAAATATTAACAGTTGTTATGTAGATATGGCACCATGGATATAGACCATACACAGTATGCAAAAAGAATTCAGATGGAGAGAATATTTCTTTCTGAGTGTTAGAAGGCATAAAATTTGATGCTAATAATACAGGGAAGAAATGGAAAATCTGTCAAATTTGGTATGGCTTTTATGGGTATTTGTTTGTGTCCTTCACTTGGCAGAAAAATTATAGTTTGGGGATAGCTAATTATTAAGGTGGAAAGAAGGCTGAACTCAAAGTCAGGAAGACCTGAGTTTAAATCCTGCCTCAGACACTTAATAGCTCTGCAGCTTTTGGTGCATCATTTAACTTTTTTTTTGCTTCATTTTATTCATTTGCAGAGTGGGGATAATTATGAGAACTAATTCACAGAGTTGTTGTGAAGATCAAATAAGACAATATGTAGCTAGATGCATCTTAGCTCTTATAAATAAACAAAGAATCATAGGAATTTAGAAATGGAAAAAAAAAACAAACCTCAGCAGCCATCTAGTCCAACATATACCCCAAATATATCAAGACTTACTCTCCTAGAAAGTGGTAGTTTATTTTAACGGTACATTCATCTACTCCTTGGACCCATCCCAGCATACTGAATTAGACACAGGTTGTCTTTTAATGTCTGTGTTAACACCAGTTACTTGCTTAGTTGAAGAGATGTCAATCAAAAGAGAACAGAATCTTGGGGGACATATTACTCTAACAAGAAGACCATATGAATCCAACTAAGGCAGAGGAGTATAATATAATGGGAAATCTCTGCATCAGTGAATGATTTGGAGATCATTGGATTTGCCAGATACTATATCTGCTTCATGCACAAGTCTTCTATTTTGATAGCATCTCTCATTAACTATTTGGAACATATCAGTGTTTTCAAGTTGAGAGCAGAACTCAAAGCCACTTTACCATAATTTTAAGAAGCTCTTTATTTTGGTCCTCACTTGGATCTAACTAGATGCTTAGAAATAGTTCATCACAGAGAAGGATATATCTGGTGTCACCATAGAGGTTATGCTCACATAGACTATGTCACCTTTCTTCATTCCCAATTACATCCTTTGAGAGCATAATTTTCCCACAAGTCAACAAGAAAAAAATATAAAATACGGAAAGAACTACTACTAGTAAAAGCACATTCGAAGTGTTTGCGCCATCTGGAAGGTGAGTGAGACTACATTATTAATTCACATTGATCATAAAAACTTAGAGCATCTTCAGGACACCAGGCAACATAAACCAAAATAATTAGATGCATTTTGCATTATTTTTTATTAGATTTTACTTTTCTGTCATAAGTTTATGCAATGTTCTATTGCAAAACCCCCCCCAAAAAACAGAAGTTCACTATCCATTAGATCAGATAGTCTGACAAGCACTCCTACAGATCATAAACTTTAGACACTGAAACTCAACTACATCTGATAACAGTGAGTACAAGATCTTCTCTTTTTTGTACTTCAGGTTGGTATAATAACATCCAAAGAAAAGTCAGATTTTAATATACTTTTTCTCCTTTACTTGCGCTTATGAGTTGCCCTTGACAGTGCTATGCCTTTGCTTTGACAACAACAACTAGTATTTATGTAGCACTTTGCAATTTTCAAGCACTTTCTTCACAATAACCTTGTAAGGCAGATAATAAAAAGCATAACTACGGCCAAGGACCTCATGCTCTAAGCTTACAAAGAAGAGGCTAAATATTAGGGGCTGACACCCAAATATCATTTTTTTCATCAATGTTCATATCTCTGCCCAGTTTACTCTGTTGTCAGATAGAGAAGCTGCAGGAATAAATGATCATTGAAATGATATTTGCTGGCCTCCTTTAGTGTATCTTTCTTAATCTACTACTTGGTGACTTCTCCAGCTTTCTGTTACTACTATACTTCTTTTTGCCATCTCTCGCCTAACCTCTTGGATTCAGTTACTCATTGAAGTTATGCTCACTGTTTTGAATCATGACGTGAGTCGTGACTTTTTTCCTAGGTAGGGCTCTTTCTATCAGGTGTTGTTAAGTCTTCCTAAGAGTCAACACAAATTGGACCCCATTCCTAGATGTGGCAGGGATCTGATACACATTTTACAATATAAGTAAGGGGAGATGGTGCAGAGAAAATGTTTTCTACTGCTTTGCTGAGTTGTTTTTCATAACTATTCATGACTTTTTTATGCATGTGTTTATGAAAGCTCAAGGCTGGCTATTCTATCAATTCTGAGGAACACAACTGATTTAAAATGTCAGACCACTTGCACTTCATAATTTTCAAGTGTGGGTGGCTGGCTGGCTTGTTTTCATATATGTCAAACAAATTAGAATGGACTTTCTAATGACAAAAATGTCAGTAGTTACTGACATAAACCTTCTGGTTTGAGTAGAAAATGTGGAGATTTTATTATACATTGGCAATATTTACCTGGTAGCAGAAAAGGTGGGGCAAGTGTTGATTTAAATATCTACTAGGGCAACAGGAAATGTAGGAATTTTTTTGCCCATTATGTTTAAGTTTTTTAGAAAACCTATTTCAGCTGTCTTTATCAATAAAAAGGATTACTTTCTGAGGGAGTACAAAAGTGTCAGTCATTGTTAGATCATTAAGAAACACAAAGTTCTTAAGATTTAGTGATGTCTCCTTGAATTTCATCTAGGTTTCAATTAGTACAAATAATGAATCTTCTAAGTAGGCAAACTATTCAAATTTACCCTGCATATTTCCATTGGTATGGAAACAATGACCATGTTTTGCATAATTGTAACTTTGAAAAGTGTGAATTACAATACACTTAGCTCCTTATTTGTGGTAATTGAGACTTAGCTGCACAGTGACATTTCTCTCTCTCTCTCTCTCTCTCTCTCTCTCTCTCTCTGTCTAACTAGCTAGCTAGCTAGTCATCTAGCTAGTCAGCTAACCTAGCAATCAAGTAACAAAAATATTGGATTGTCTTATAGTTCTGTGTTGAAGTAGAACAAATATTCACTAAGTGACTACTAGCTATAAGAGACTAAAAGTTAAGTGATAATAAATTTATAGCTGAGTTGCTCTTTTAAAATGGATGGCTAGAAGTCCATTAAAATGCCATTTACTAGAAGGTAGGATTTTATATGAGAAAAGCTTTCACTGGATTTCAAATAAAGTGGGATAAATCATAGAAAGATAAAGCTGGAAGAGAACATTAGGGATAACCTTGTCCCATCTTCCTACTTTATAAAAATAGAATCTACAACCCAGAAAAGGGAAATGACTCCCCCCAAATTCATGCACCTAGTTAGTCAGAACTAGAATCCACTTTTGTGATGCTGAATCTAATGTTCTTTTCTCTTTGCTACAGGTGTCTAACTCTAACTGGAGGCATAAGCTTTCCTGTAAAATTCCTGAATGAGACCTCAACTTGGTTAAAATGCAATTGGGAAATGCTTAAAGAAAGAATGAAAAATACAATATGACACAGATAATGTTAATTTGTGGTTTTCTAAGTTAATATGCAGCCCACTGAGATCATTTCTGTCTTCATCTGACAATTTGTCTTTAGACTCCAATAAAAAGAACCATACAACTCATTGGTGGCACATTTATGACCAGAACCTATCTCCTATACTTTACCGTTGGATTTTAATACATTAAGGATCTATGATTAATCTTCATACTTCTTAGCATCTAATAACATGCAAAGGATGTGGTGCATTCTTGACAAATGCGTGCTGAGTTGAACTGAATTGCCTCAGTGTAAGTATAACATCCACCAACATATACCTAAGTAGTGGGCTATGATGAAAAAAAAAAATCTCTTTGTAGTTATCCTATTATTTAGCATCTCTAAATTTAACTAGTCTGTTACTCAGGCAATAGGCCATAAAATTGTGTCACTCAAAATTCACACTTGATGGTTTTTCCCCACCTGATTAAACCTATCAGAATAGGTGGCTATAGTCTTTGAGAATTAAAAATATTCTTCACTAATGTCAAAGAAATTATGTACAACAGTAGGTACATTGAAGATATTTCCCAATTCAAATCTTATCCTTCCTGCAAATTTATATTGATCCAATCTACATCAGCTCTATATTAAGTTATATTTATCTCCTGGCTTTCAGAATGGAAAACAAAGACCACAAATACATCAAATACAGTCCTACAAATAAATACACTTTCATAAAAAGTGAGAGGCTAACTATGGACACTTTGGGGGAGAATCACTATTTTTCATTGAATCTATTAAAATTTTTATTAACAAAACAATGCTTATTTTAATAACATTTATTTCTAGTTATTTGCTCTGACTTTTAATTTTAGCATCATCGCTTTGTTTTTTAAGGGAAAATGGATTATTTTCAGCTTCTCAGATGAGTAATTGAATTTTATCTAATTTCTACCTAATTTCACTCCTGAGCTGTATTTCTATATCACTACCTGCCTTTTAGACATCTCTACCTGCGTGTCATATAGATATCTCAAAATCAATATATCCAAAACAAAACTCATTATTTTTCCTACTAAACCTGACCTTCCTCCAAGCTTCCCAATTTTATCCTTATAGTAATCCATGAGAGAAACATGTCACTTTTGATTTTCCCTCTTCCTTCTCTACCATATTTAATCAGTTACCAAATATTTTCAATTCTTCCTCTGCAAAATCATTATCTCTTCCCTTTTTTTTGTTACATGACTCTCATCCTATAGTCCATCCTTCAAATAGATGCCAAAATAGCTGTAAAGTATATTACTGACCATGTCACATTTTTTGCTCAAAAAAATTTAGTGGCTTCTAGTTTCCTCTAGAATGAAATGTAGCCTCCTCAATTGACATCCCTTTACATTAATTCTAGCCTACATGTCAGCACCTTTATTTTCTCACATTATTTACATTCATTCACTATTTTTGTACTTTAAGACCCTGTGTCATATTTACTAATCGTCATATTAAGTCTTGCCTTTTGCACAAATTGTTTCCCATGTCTAGAATGCATTTTCACCTCTTCTTTATCTCTAAAAAGCTAAGAATCCTTAACTTTCTTCAAAGTCTAACTCATAGAATGACTTTCTTGATCACCTTGGTTTGGTGCACTCTTTTTTTTTTTTCTCAAAAGATTTTGAGACCAGAGGCAATTTTAATCTTGCCTTTGCATCTCCAGTGCTTAATTAATACAGAATGTAAAAGAACACAGTAGCTACTTAATAAATACTTGCTAAATTGAGCTTCATTAAGAGAAATCAGAGCAAAAAATTTTATCAGATAAAATAGATATTTGAAATCATCCCATTGACAAAAATAGGATTTAGGTAAAAATGAATGCAAAATAAGAGTTTTTCAAGGAAATATTATTTACATTTTCTCCAGCAGAATCATTTTTTTCTTCCAAATATTTCTTCCAAAATATGCTGATATAACCTAAAGCATTTATGAAACTGCTAGTTTTAGGGTTTTTTTTTTTGATATATATAATTCTCAAACATTTGGTTTTCTTTCAAGAAATCACTATGTAAACAATCTAAGAACTATTCGGATCTTTTCTCTTTGAAACTCTAGAAGATGGAACATGATAACATTATAATTTTTTGAATAAATATAATTCTGGTTTTGTCAATAGCTCTAAGTGGAAAAGGTGATATTGGCACTGAGAAGAAGCATTAATACTACTTACTCTACCTTCAATCAAGCCACAACTTAAAATTGAGATTAGAGTTAAGTCAAATATTCCAACATAAAGTACCACTATACACATTCAAGTACAATAATGCCAAATGTGTGTTCTTTACATTCCTATCATTTGTATATATGGACTCCATTTCTTTCACCATTTGTTGAGTATAACAACTACTTACATTACATAGCACTTTCATCTTGTTTAAGCCTCACTACAAATCTGTGAGGCTGGCACAACTATTATTTCCATTTTATAAATCCATGAAAAAATTGAGGACATGGGGGAAGCTGTGTAGCTCAGTGAATTGAGAGCCAGGCCTAGAGATGGCAGGTCCTGGGTTCAAATCTGACCTCAGACACTTCCCAGCTGTGTGACCCTGGGCAAGTCAGTTAACTGCCATTGCCTAGCCCTTACCACTCTTCTGCCTTGGAATCAATACACAGTATTGACTCCAAGATGGAAGGTAAGGTGACATTGATATGGCAGAGTGAATTCCAGTTGCAAGAGAGGGGGTCAAGCCACAGCTCAGAATTCCAGGGCGGGCCAAGAACTCTGAGTGAGGGGGCAGTTTAAGGCAGTTAAGGGCAGTTGATTCCTGGGGTTTGGAAGTGAGCAGATCACTCTGTTTGCTCTTCCCAGATCTTAGTTGCTCTTGAGGGCTTTAGGCTTGAATCTTAACCAAGCCATTTTAGTTCTCTGTGCCAACCTGTTTTAGCTTGATTAGACCTTCAATCAACATCACAGTTACCTCTAATTAGTTATTTAGACCATAGGAGAAGGTTATCTATAAAAGTTAGAGAGCTAAATAGCTAACGAAGATACCTTTCCACTCTGGGGGGAGGGGCTGCTTGGACATAACAGTTTAGGGCTTCCCAGACCTTATATATTCTTGTCAAAAATCTCTTCCTTCCCATCCCTACATAACATTAAACCTTTCATCATTTGGGTGCTGTGTCTGGCTATATTCTGGGGAATACTCACAACTCCTCAAGCTGATTATCTCCTGCTGTTGTAGCCCCAAAAGCAAGTCCTTTCCTCTGTGCCTGAAAGCTTCAAGACATCAAGCTTTTACTATTTTCTCCTTACTCAAACCTGTGGGGAAATAGTTTAGATAAAGTTAACATCTCTAGGAGTGTTGTCTTTCATAGTTTCCTGACTGAGCCCAGAAGATAACAGAACAACCTCCATTTGTAACTGATTTCCTAACTACTTGGTGGAAGGGAGTGGAAGCAAGGAGCACTCCCAAGATCTTACCCCTCCCTGCTGACAAGCCTGCTTGAGAGCCTGCATGTGTGTGATCTCCATAAATCAAAGATAAGCAAGACCTGATTACTCTATAGACCACTGGCATATTTGCAGCTTCCCACAAATATTCCTGTTTAACCAATATAACTGTAAGGGTTTAAAAAAAATTAAGGACATGAAAAGTGACTTGTCCATGGTCACCTAATTAATAAGCATCTTGATATAAAATTTGAACCTATCTATTTTGAATCCATTAATAAAAAAAATCCAAAGAGATTTCCACTATTTACCCCACCTTGATGGGTTATGTGCTATGTGTTATCATAGAATACAAAGACATCTTTCTGTTATCAGGTAATAAAGTGATGTCTAAAACATTCCCTTTGCTAAAAAGAGTAAACAATTTAGTAGTTTCCACTATCTACTATTTTCTGGATTCTATACTGTCATGGAAACAATTAAACAATTACAAAAAAATTTATTAAACACCTATTATATGCTGGGTATTGTGCTAGGTGCTGAAAATACAAAAGCAACAATTAAATAGCACTTACCTGAAGGGATTTACACTATATAAGAGAAGCTAGCTAGTATGTATTTATTTAATTATATGCAGAATAAATACAAAATAAATGCAGTGCAGGAAGGTTTTTTAGGAAAGATAATGTATTCTATTTTGGTCACGCTGAGTTTTAGATCTCTGCAGAACTTCCCAATTAAAATACTCAATAGATATTGGGGATGTGACTTTGGAGCTCAAGAGAGAAACTGAGGCCAAATAGGTAAATATTTGATTGTTTTATGTAGTAATAATAACTAAACCCATGGTAGCTGATGGGATCACAAAGTGAAAGAATGTGGAAAGAGAGGAGAACTCAGATAATATTTTGGTTTCATCTATGTTTAGGGATCTAGCTATATAATATATAATATGATAATAACTAGGGAAAAAAGACAGATCAAGGTAAGCCAAATACTTTAGGAGAAAGGCCAAGAGAGAACAGTTTCATGAAAACCATAGAAGAGAGAGGATCTGTGTCTGCCATCTATTCAAGGTGGATACAAATCTACTCATTTTATAGGTGGGGAAAACTGAAGTCAAGAGAAGTTGGGTGATTTGCTCAAGAGGACAAGGTAGTAAGTGACAATGCTTGGAATTCAAACTCAAATCCTCTGACTTGAGCAATCTTTAAATCTAGTAATCTTTCCACTCTGCTATACTGCTTTTCCTTTATACTTTAGATCCTACAAATACTAGTGAAGAGTTGGGGAATGGCCTTTATACAGTGATTGAGAAAAGATCCCACCCAGATATGTAACTTTTAAAAGCAAATATCTAGAGTGAATTAGGTTATGCAGAGACCTGCTTAAAGCATGAAAGCATACTTCCATATATTCACAAGGACTACACCTAAATGAATAATAATATAATGACAACATCTAGTATATTTTTATAGATTAAAAATGTAATCATCATATGATTATATGAAAATATGTTTCAAGATTTTATAATTGTTAAACTTTATTTTTAACAACTAAGGAATAAAATTCCTATTATTATTTGAGTACAATGAATTACCCTTCCTCTCCTCTTTTGGGAGCCACTCAGGGAAACAGGGCTGTTTACTAGAATCTTTTTATCTGGAATCCATAAAGATCAATGTAATTTGGCAAAGCCCTACACTTGGTTTTTCTGCCCTTCTAGTCAGGATGCAGACAGGATAGCTTATCTGAGATAAAAATCTGTACCCCTCCTGGTAGTTCCTTTTATCATTGAAAACATATCAATTTAATCTTCTATGGTAGCCTTAAGTTTTACAAAAAGCCTCTAAGTACTATATAGTAAACCAGCAGTTAAGGAGTTAACAATTTTCCCCAAGACGAAAAAAAGCAGAAATTAGCAGAAGCTGCTCTGCATCCCTTCCTTTCTATTTCAGATAGCCTAAGAACACTGTAGGCAGACCCAGACAAAATTCCATTCTCACTTAGGTGCTTTCAAATGACAAACTACACCCCACAATCTTAAAGAAGTATGGAAGCTTTTTTACTAAAATAATTCTTAGATAAAGTGAGACTCATTTTCAACCTTAGACCTTGTCTTATCCGGACATAATCTTCATGAGAGAAATTTTTTGTAAGTCATATGTCAATCATGATGTAACTCTGTAACCTTGGATGTCTGTACAGCTGCTAACTCAATAGTGTGCTTTGTAAGAAGCTGCTCTTGAAAGGTGTATATAATAAATCCCAAGCTCAATGCCTGTTGGAGCAATCTTGAGCTAACCATTAGCCTGGATATTTTCAATTTTCTGCTTCATTTTTATCCAACTGACACCATCCAAGCACCATTCAAACCCTTGTTAATATAAAGCTGGACCTCTATACCTCTCTTTCCCACTTATTCTTCTTTCCCAAGTCCTTCTTGTTGATACTGCAAATGAGAATTTTTTTAATTTAATCCATTACAGCAGTTATTACTTTCTCCTTGGAGTCTCCTTTTGAAATATAAATACTCTTAAGAGAGGCAGGACCTTTCCAAAGTGTTAGACTATTTTGGCCTTGGTATGGTTCTCTGTTTCCCCTAGAGTGAATTATAATCTCAAGTTTCAGGTATCGTTATACATAATTCAAAAAATTCCATTCCATTCAATAAACACATATTAATTACCTATTATGTGCAGGCACTGTGCTAAAAGCTGGGGATAGAAATGATGAAAAAGTAGTCTCTGCCCTCAAAAAAACATAAAATCTGATGGTAGATGACCAAAAAAAAGGATTCTGAAGGGAGTGACACCTGGAGGTGTGATAATCTGTGGAGTCAAAACTAAGCCCAGCTACTGATGGAAAATGGAGGGTTGCCTAGAAAGTTCTAAAAGTTCTGAACTCTATAAATGGAGGCATTGCCTCATCCTCTAGCCTTACAATCACAGAGGAGAGGCCATTGAGTGAACTAAGAAAGTAAATTGAAAGACAAGATTTATAGATGATTGATATATCAGTTAGGCTAACAGCAATCAATAAATTGGATCAATGGGCTCTTTCAATGATCAAAGACCCAGAGCAAGGGCTGAGACAGTTTTATTTATTTATTTTTTTAATCCATGTGCATCTTCATTCTGATTAGCTGACCCTACATCATTTGGACCTTTCCTGGCAAAAATAAGAAAATCATGATTGGTAGAGATTTTAATGATGAGGTAGAATGAGAGGTGTCTCAACTCCTTCCCTTTCAGAAAATGAGAATGGTACTCAGATAATAAGATTCAGCTGAGGATAAAAGGTATAGTCAGTAACTTCATTAATTGGATTAGTTTGAATTTGAGTTACCTAAGTGTGTGTGGGCAGAGATTAGGGGCAGCCAAATGGCACAGTAGATAGAATGTTGGTCATGGATTTGGGAAGATTCATTTTCCTGAGTTTAAATCTAGCCCAGGACACTTAATAGGTGTGGTAAGTCTCTCAACCCTGCTTTACTCAGTTCCTCATCTGTAAAATGAACTGGAGTAGGAAATGGCAAATTGCTTCAGTATTTTTGCCAGGAAAACCCCAAATGGGATCTTGAAGAGTGAGACAGGACTAAAAAAAAATGGGTGAGGTTATAAAGGAACATTTTGAGTTAAATGGGTGGTAGGTGAAGTTACAAAGACTTGTAATACCAGAGTAGAGATACAAACTAAAATAATAGATCTGAGGCTTAAAAGACTGAATGCTGTGTGAGTAAAGGGTGGAGGTTGTTTCTTCTTTTTGAAGAAGACATCACAGAGATATGTCTTGACTTCATATGAGTTGCATATAAGTGAGGCACAAAGTTGTCAACCTCACTCTTTATTCTAGAGTCATCAAAGTTCAGCGGCAAGACAAAAGTCAGGATGACCGGCAATTACTTAGAATGCAGTGGATGACCTTGGTGTCTTTGATGTGTGACTAAGCTTTAAGTTTTCACAGTGCCTGCTTCAGCCACTTTCATGGTATTTGGAATAAATAATTCTCATCATCCATTCCATTGGGGAAGACTTCACATGCTTGAGGTAGACATTCCTCAAACTTGCCTACTGGTCTGTTGGTTATCCTCTACTTAGATTAGCCAGTCTGCTAGATTGTTCATTAGGAGGTAATTGCAAGAAAAAAGCTTGGCCTTTTGGCAAGTTTCTTCAGAATGTAGTTGAAGGGTGAAATTACAAGGGTAAGGAGTTTAGGATCACAGGAGATGGGAGAGTATTAAACCTATGCCAGTTTGACTATGTCTTAAAAATAGAATTAAAATCAATTTACAACTTTACATTTTATGTGAGGACTTTTCTGATCCCTTCTTCTAAAAACTATCCTGTGTTTATTTTGTTGGACCCAAATTTTAATAGCTGGCCCAGATTCGGTCGTGGCCAGAGGAATCACACTGGCAATGCAATATGCAAGAAGAGGCTCATTTATTGGCAAGCAGCGATGCTAAGGCCAGTAAGCAGAGAGGCTTGCCTGACTGACCCCTTGTATTCCTTAGCCAAGGGTTTTTATAGGGTTTCTGGAGAAGGGGGGTCTGGGAACATACGTCATCAAGGGGGTGTTAATGTCAGGGGTCAGGGAGTATCTGACAGCCATCCATCAAGGGGGTTTCAGGGTCAGGGGTCAGGAAGCATCTGGCAAACATCCATCAAAGCGGGAGATAAGGAAGACAGTTACATGCTGGGAACTATTTGGAACTGGAGGTTAATTTTAGGCCTATCATAGGGGGAAGATAAGGAAGACAATTATGTGCTGGTAAACATTTTGGGGCCGGAGGTTAATTTTAGGCCCATCAATTTTCTATGTATTTTGAATATATGTGCATGTTGCTCCTATAGTGAAAGCAAATTCCTTAGGACAAGGACTATTTCTTTTTTTGTATTCATATAGAACCTGGCTCAGAGTGAGCACTTAATAAATATTTGTCGCCTGACTGACCAATGGCAGGAACAATAGCACCCTGAGAGCATTAGTCCTTTGAATGAGTAAGGTGGTGATAGATGACAAAGGGAATAATACATCTAGTATAGACAAAGATAAGCTTTGTCCTCTTCAAACATTTACTTAAGGCCAGCTTTTGCCATTATAAAAATGGATGTATGCAAAGTTGAAAAGTGGACTATAGGCTACAGAACACATAAAATTTTTCCTGAAAGAATTTTATTGCCAAAAGGTCTGTTCTTGAATCAAATGGTTCAAGACAATGATAGGTTCAGGACAATCAGTACAATGATAATCTATTTATATAAATATTGAGCATATAGCTCCAGGAACAGAGGCCAATGTAAAAAATAGTGGAAAAGGGTTGAATATAATGACTCTGAATTCTAGTTTTGAAGTTAAGGGCAAATAGAACAAGGAATCAAAATCTGTTTTTGTTAGTCCTGCCTAATATTATGTCACCTCACTGGTCCATTAGCTATAAATATCTATATTATAAAGCTAAAATTTATATATTTTGCAAACAAAATATTTTAAAACTAAACACAATTATAGAGAAGAATCTAAATAATAGGTTATTTTGAAAATGAACAGAAGTTAAGTGTTTAGTAGTCATTGTATTGAAGAAATATGTACGTGAATTACAAAAACACATGGAGATGCAGAGAAGTTTTTTTTCACTTTTAAAGTTAATTGTCGATATTAACTTCCCACAAGATTACAAATAGAATTTTGCCAACTCCATTTCCTGCTATATTTTTTCCCCTTTACAAATTAGGTTAAAAACCCTTTTATAATATACCACATGGATAGTCCACATTGTTTTTGTGGATTTTTTCCTTGGGAAAGTAACAAATTAATTACTAAAAATAAAATCTCTAATCCAAAAGACCTGATGATGAAGCAGAACTAAACTATCTCTACTGAATAAGTAAGTGAAAATAAATGTTCTGATGCATTTTTTTACCCATTTCCTTCTTCTAGTTCCTACAACTTTTTGTATGTCTTAGTTTGGTAGCTTTTTTTTTCTCCTTTTTCTCACTTTGCTTTATCAGATCATAATAAGAATAAAGACTCAAGGTTCATGGGACCCCAGAGGCCATCTAGTACAACAGTTTCACTTTATAAATGAGAACACTGAGACCTAGGCAGTCTGAATGACTAGCTCAAGATCATCCAAGTAATAACTGGTAGAGGAGACATTTGAATTTTGTGCCTCTAATTTGAGATCATGAGACCTAGGTTTGAATCCTGCCTCTGTACTTCTTAATTGTGTGACCTGGACAAATTACTTCATTTAATCATTTAACTTTTATTCTCAGTAGAGAGTAGAGCCTTAGTTTCCTCATTTGAACAATAGGATAATAATAACCATAGTAACTTTTTCACAGGTCTTTCATAAGACTCAAATATGTGTGGAGGGTTTTTACCAATTTTAAGGCAATATGATATCAGTAACGATGATGATGATGGACAGATAGAAATAAGAAATAAAAAGGCAAGAATGATAGTAGATGAAAATAAATGACTTTGCTTCCTTGAGTTTTCTTTGGCTTTGACACAAATTTATTTGCATGCCAAACCAAAGAAAATCTTGGCAATTTCTACCCCTAATTTTAGGAAGTCTGAGGTCTTTCTAACTACAGATATGTGATCTCAAGTAATTGTTCTGGGACTTAGATTGTTCCTTAAACACAAAGTAAAAAAAAAAAATCAATTTTATACTGGAGTTACTCAGCATGGCCATTGTTTTTCAGCCCTGCAGCTGGATGAAGTGATCCCTACATAACTAAAGAGCTTTCAGTCTTCCCTTGTCAGGGAGAGTCTTTCTTGTCACTATACCCTAACAGCTGGAAGCATAGAAAGTCGGCAGGCAGTCTCTAAGAGATCAAGCCTAGGATATGACAGCAGAAAAACTCAATGACCACTTGCCCTTAGGAAACACTCAACAGTGACCGGTGAGGTAATGGCAGCCAGTGAACTTGAGACTAGGAGCACAATGTGAATAGAAGATAGTAGAAGCACAGAGAAGGAAGAGAAGCATGATGCATCACTAGCAGACCTCAGCAGCTATATAGCATTAGAGATATGTTACCTTGACCACACGTGTGTCCCTAAAGTCTGATTTCTATATATAAGAAAGTCTTGCTCATGTACACCGTGGGGCAATTTAAAAAATTTTTTGTTATTGTACTAGATAAAATATCTTTCATTTAAATTAGTAATTTCTATACTAATAATATAATTAATGCAAACAAAAATAGTAAATTTTAGTAATATATTTAGTTAGTAAAAAAGTAAATACTTTAGTGGAAGGCTTATAAGTCATGATTTTGAGTGGATGCTAACCCTGAGAGTATCTTATTGAAAGGACCCAAAAAATTCCTCCAATTGGTTCCCAGTGACTGCAGATTCCTTTAAGATACTTGGCAATTGAGAGTTAGTGGTGGATAGATGCTTTGTCTTTATAACTACTGTTCCTAGCTTAGAGCCTCACAGTTAAAAGTGCTTAAGTGCTCATTGAATGAATATTGAATAAGAGTAGGCACTCAATCAACATTAGCTGATAATGATAATAGTTCAAAATGAATTTGTTTTTTATGTTTCAAAAAATAATGTTTCAGTCTTGGAAGGGGTATAAAGGGTTTTTTGGCTGAATATTAAAAGGTTGGTCAGGGGGCAGCTGGGTAGCTCAGTGGATTGAGAGTCAGGCCTAGAGACAGGAGGTCCTAGGTTCAAAGACAGCCTCAGCCACTTCCCAGCTGTGTGACCCTGGGCAAGTCACTTGACCCCCATTGCCCACCCTTACCACTCTTCCACCTATGAGCCAATACACAAAAGTTAAAGATTTAAAAAAAAAAAGGTTGGTCACCAAGGGATTGAACAATTATCAATTCCCAATTAAAAATAACCTCAACTTAAAATGACTTTTAGGGAAGTTTATTTACAAAATATATGAGAGAGTAGAAGTAGAGAGATGAGAAGAAGGTAAGAGTAAGAGATTGTCCCAATCAAGGGAGCCTCCCAGAGGCTTAGTACTTCCTGGGAGGTTAAAGGAGTCAGCTTTCTTCACTCACCACGTGTAGTTCTAAGAGAGAGATTTAAGAGCTGTCTCACCAAGGTTTCAGCGTTCCAGGTCCAGTGCTCCTCCATGTCCAAGCAAGAACCAGAAGAGAGGGCCCTGAGCTCACTCAACTCTCTTTTTAAATGGACCTTTTTTTGCGTCACTTCCTGTGCCTTCCTCTTAGTTTGCATGTCCAATGACAATAGATGCTTTTCTTAGGACTGCCCAGGAGGCAGTCAGTAAATTCTGATTTGTTACTCACTCTAGCACATGTGGGTTATAGACCTCCAACTTGTGAGTTAAGTGAAGATGTTTTTACCTTTGATGATTAATTCTAAAGATGGCCAGGGTAGATTTAATCTCATTATCACAGTATGTCAAAAGTACACCCATAATCTTAGACATGCTCCCAAAATTACCTTGATAAAATTGTGGCCAACAACTGTAAATGTAACAGTTTCTAAGTGATCCAAGGGAGACCTGGGACACAGCTAGGCTTCCCTGTGAACTGAAATCCAGAGAGGAATGGCAGAGTTCAACCACATTTTATTTTTTTTATAAATTTTTTCATTTTTATTTTTATTTTGAATATTTTCCCATATTTACATGTTTCATGTTCTTTCCCTTTCCCCAAACCCCCCTAAACCCCCTTAGCCAACACACAAATCCACTGGTCAACCACATTTTAATGAGCCAGCATGTTAAAAAAGGTGAACAGGAAAAATTTCATAAAAAATCATGCACGACCTTTAAATCAGAAACATACTGCAGCAGAGTTCAGCATGGAAGAAGGGACAGGAACACCAAAGGAGGAAGAAGACAAGAGGAAATCATTAAAGCAGCCAACTCTGCGGGATACTAAGAGAACTGGTGAAAATGAAGTTGGGGGGAGAGAGAGGAATAGGTCACAGACCAGGAACTTTCTCAACAAGGGAGTGAATTGCTAAATTGAAGGAAAAATCTTGATCTTCAATGCCTATCAAAATGTACTGATTGGGTTCAGCCACAAAGATATATTTTTAAAAATCAGTATGTTTCCAAAATACAAATTCAAAAACTAAATATGAAGGAGCATTATATTTGTTTTATTACTCTTTTTACTATGTATACAGTGTTAGGAACTGAGTAAAACTGAACTATCTAATGCTTTATTTTTCTGAGAACAGTGACTTTTTCTTTATTCTTCTTAGTATATAATTAGAATGTTGCTTCCCAGGACTTGCTCTCCCAGCATCCCATTTACATATCTACTTATGTAGTAATGTAGGGAAGATATAAGTTTTGTGTAGCTCCGCCCTCACTCTCTTCTCCCATAAATTTGACTGTGGAGGTTGGGTGAGAGTCAGGCAGGAGAATTTTACCCATGTGTTCTTTACTTAGGCTTTCTAATTTTGTTTCTTTTATTTCTTCTACTTCAAGTGATTATTAATCAACTTTATAAAATGTAATACTTAGAGTTATTGGATATTAATTGAATTCTTACATTAGGAATTTCAACTTTAAAACTAGTATACTGTAATTATGGGAAAAGGTACCTTTTCAGATGTATCCCACATAACCTAATCTGTGCATTAGTCTTTTGGCAAAGGCAGATCTCAAGAAGATTATAACCATTTCTGGTTTCTTGACAACCTAGAAAAGGCTGAGCGAGGCAGAAAGGGAAGTCCTACTAGTCAGATAAGAGAAGTGGGTTACCAATTTTACCTATGTTACATGCAGGTAAATCACCTCTTATGGTTCCAGTGTTACAAATGGAACCCACAGGAAGCCATACTATTCAAATAGTTTGTGTGGGGGCACTGAAAATACAAAAAGCCATGGAGGGCTATGGCTTCAAAACTGAGTTCCAGACCCCATCCTACTTTTTGGTTCCTAACAAGTGCTGAATGCTTTAATGCTTTCATATGTTATACTTTGATATGATATGATATATTTGTACACATATGTATATGTATGTGTTTATGTGTATACAAACATATACATATACTAAATTTAGTATGTTAGTTATGTAAGCTGTCCTGTTTGTTCTTTGAAAAGACTAACATTGAAAAACCTTTAGCCTAGCTGATTATAAATAAGATGGAGAGATGATGGTGATAATTTACGGTTATTTGATATTTTGTAAGTGCAAAATAGTTAAGGGTTTGGGTTAGATATTTAATTGAGAGATGGGAGAAAGAGAGTATTATTTCAGTTCATGTTTCCTCTGAGACATGAGCCAACATAAAGCCCTGGTCCGCAAGTGGGAAAAGTGTGTGTGATATTGCTTTTCCTCTTAAAGTAATGATATGGTCATTTTTGGTGCTAGAGATTTTGCTCTGACAGGCTTCATGTATGACTGACACCACAGCTTGCCCATCTCCTCAGTGTCACTAATTGCTCCTATTTTTGAAATTTAAATAAATTTGTTTGTTACATGAAAATATTCTGGTAATTTTCCCTCCCTCAGTTCCTTCCTCTTATTAGAGAAGGCCAAAGATATATGTTTATATAAAATTATGTCTTACTTATTTCTGTTTATTAGTTCTTTTTCTGGAGGTGATGCACACAAATCATTCTTCAAACAATATTTCTTTGCTATATATAATGTTCTTTTGGTTTTGCACACTTCACTCTTTGTAATTTCAAATAGATCTTTCCATGTTTTTCCAAAATTAACCTGTTTATCATTTCTTATGGCATTTTAGTATTCCATCACAATCATAGCCATTCTCCAATTGATGAGCATCTCTTCAATTTCCAGTTCTTTGTCACCACAAAGATTGTCGCCATAAATATTTTAGAACCTATATACCTATATTTTCTTTTTTTCCTGGTCACCTTAGGAAATAAACCTAATAGTGGTGGTGCTGAAGCAAAAGGTATATACAGATTTATAACTTTGAACATACTTCCAGATTGTTCTCCAAAATAGTTATATGTGTTCATAATTTCACAGTGTATTAGTATCACCCTTTCCCCACATTTCTCTCCAACATGTGTCATTTTGCTCTTTCATAATTTTAGCTAATCTGATAGGTCTGACATGACATTTCAGTTGTTTTGATTTGTATTTCTCTAATCAATGATGATTTAGAACATTTTTACATAATTATAAATGTATACACACACACATATATATCTTTGATTTCTTTATTCAAAAACTGTCTTTTCATGTCTTTTGACCATTTATCAATTGGGGAATGCCTCATATTCTTATATATTTGACAAAATTCTTTATATATTTTTGATATGAGACCCATATCTGAGAAACTGTATATAAAATGTATCCCCATTTACTGTTTTTCTTCTAATATTGTCTACATAAGTTTTATTTGTGCAATGCCTTTTAAAATGTAATGTATTCAGGGCAGCTGGGTAGTTCAGTGGATTGAGAGTCAGGCCTAGAGACAGGAGGCCCTAGGTTCAAAGACAGCCTCAGACACTTCCCAGCTGTGTGACCCTGGGCAAGTCACTTGACCCCCATTGCCTACCCTTACCACTCTTCTGCCTTGGAGCCAATATACAGTATTGACTCCAAGACGGAAGGTAAGGGTTAAAAAAAATGTAACATATTCAAAATTATCCATTTCATGTCTCACACTTTCTATCTTTTTTATCCATAAATTCTTCTCCTATCCATAAATCTCCTATCCATAAATATGTTCTCTCTTCTAATTTGCTTGTGCAATGTCCATTTATACCTAGAATAGGATTCTAGATTTAGAATTGGAAGGTAACTTACAAATTATCTGATCCTTTTTTCCCCCTTCAAAACCATTTTAAAGAGGAGGCAGCTGATGTTTAGAGAGGTTAAAGGACTTCCCAAAGGACACTTGGAACTAAGCTTTGAACTATGGTCTTATAATTCAAAATCCAGGACTCTTCACTGTGCAGTTAAGTTTTGAAATAAGTTATTAATTATGTAATGCAGGAGAAACCCTGAAATTATGAATACTGTTGTCAGGAGAAACTCTATATAACCAAAACAAAATAAAGCAAAATATTTCTAAACTCAATAACTTGGACATATTTTTCAAGTAATATCATCTATAATAGTATTGCTATACAGTGATTTTTTGTAAATTTGATTTAGTTCCTTGTATATTTGGAAAATTAAACCTTTGTCAGAGAGTTTCATTATAAAAAAGTTCTCCCAGTTTGTTGCTTTCCTTCTAATTTTGGTTGCATTGGTTTTGTTTGTACGAAAACTTTTAAATTTGACATAATCAAAGTCATTCATTGTACATTTTTTAATATTCTTTATCTCTTTCTTGGTCTTAAATTCTTTCCCACAGATCTGAAAGTTATACTATTCTTTGTTCATCTAATTTATTTATGATTTCACTTTTTATATTTAAGTCATTTACCTATTTTGAATTTATCTTGGTATAGGATATTGCTATACAATAAAAGAATATACCTTCTTACATTGAGTTAATTTTTTTAAATGGGATCTGCCATGAATTTTCCTGCACAATATTTCTCCTAGTCATTTCTTCTTTGGTAAACATCCCTCACCTTATATCATTTCACTCCATTTCAAACTCATAGTCATAAGGTTGGAGAGTTAGAGCTAGAAGGAACCATTGAGTCCACTGGTCATTGAGTTCAATACCCTTATTTTATAGATGAGGAAACTGTGGGACAGAGATAGTAATTGACTTGTCTGGGGCACACAACTATTAAACATCAGAAGGGATTTGAGTCAGGTCTTCATAATCCTAAACCCAGTGCCCATCACCAACTCTCTACTTGTTACTCTGCCCTATTCCATGAAGTTCAGTGTATTTGTGTGTTTAATTTAGTATAATACATTATATTCCCTTTAACTTTGCTCTATTTTCTAGTTCCAAAGGGTGCCATATTTAGTGTTTTATTAAATTTCATGTGCAGTTTTACATGAAAAACATACTTTGTTGGGATATCAGAAGTCACCAGTGACCAGTGATCCTTTATAGGGTTAGAGAAGATGGGGGATGGGGCAAGGTGGTTCCCTGTACATGTTTATCTTCCCTTCCATATTGTCCAGGCATTTCATACATTTTTATAGGGGTACCCTCTCAGCCCAATCCCTCTTTCACCCTCCCTTGTTTAATTAAATTCTCAGACTTGTGCTGTGCTGTGTTCCCAGCCTCTTGCCTTTCTGTCTGGGGGGGAGGGAGAAAGGAAGAGAGAAAGCTGGAGGGGAGTTGGGGTTGGGAACCTAGCAGGAGGCACCAGGGAATTGACTTTATTTTCCTCAGGAAATTGGTAATTTCAGAGAGGTAAATCATTCCTTAGTGACAAAATAATATCTAGACACCTTTGATGAAAAACAAACACCCCAATTTTCCTAAGTCATAAATCTATTGCGCATTACAAATTCTATTGTCTGACAAAGGCATGAGCATGATGGGCACTGTTTTTGTTTTTTTCTTGTTCTTTGTGAGTAGTTTTTAACTTAAATCTTCAGAATTAATTTCTATGCAAAATGGATATTCTTGGTGCTCTTCTCTTTATCCCATAGTGTCTTCAGGACTGTAAATGGACTGGAATGAATTGTTATGTTAATTATATGCCAGGAACTTAGGGCAGAGCTGTGACTAGCATGGGGGAAATAGGGCTTACTCCAAGATGTCAGCATTGGTGGAGAACATGTAGTCTCCTTAGGAAGGAGATCTTCTGTGCTCTTTCTGGCCATAGCTGGTGATTTTGAATCCAATGGACCTCAGCTAACAGTTCTCCAGAGGTACAGGATACAATTTGGATTCATAGTGGAACTTTATTCTATACGAGTGACGGCAAACCTTTCAAAGGAGTGGGTGATGTGAGAAATGTCCTTAGTTACTTGTGGAGAGAGGGAGGGAAGCAGCCCAGCCCCACATCCCTCTGACTTTCTAGTAACTTACACTGTTACTCTGTGCTAGGGCAAAGATATTGTGCCCATAGACGGGGCTCTGAGTGCCCCTTCTGGCACATATGCCATAGTTTCACCACCAATGTTCTATACTATCACTTTTATTTCCTGCTCTAAATGAATTTGCCCTAGGGACAGTCACAGCTAGTTATTGTTCTGGCTTGTGGACCTAGGGAATCAAAGAAAGTTGGAGCTCTTGTGGCCTGAGACAGAGAGTGGCATGAATAATGTGCCAATCTGTGTGACATCCCTCTGGGATGAGTCCTAGGAACTACTGACTCCTGAACTCCAAAGCTAGAAATGACATCTTTTGCTTGAATGCCTAATTTCTCATGTTTCTCTGCTGACTGAAAATGAACTTGAAATCCCAGGATATTTACAGAATTAGCTTTATTAGTCTCAGAGCACAAGCTGACATGATGCTGTTTCCTCCTTTTCTCTTATTCTGTTGATGATTTTGCATAAACATTATCTGTTAGGACTCATTAAAACAGGTACACTATTGTATTAGGATGGTGATATTGATTTTGCTCATCTATCTCTCAGCTCTCACAGCTAGGGATACTTTTTATCTATCTTCTGCCTCCTGGGTCAGATGGCTTGTTAAGTGATGCTGCCCATGAGGTTCACCTGCATCACCTTTGTCCTCTTGAAAGCAGTGGCTAGCATTCTAATAGCTCATTAAGAAAGTGCTGGTCCCTGCACTCAGTGTGATACACATGTATAGAGCTGGCTTGAAGCTATTCTGAGCCTGATGCTTTTGCATTTCTGATTTCTCCTTTATACTGAACCAGCCCTTGGTAGAGGCATATATCAAAAAGAGGGGGCAAGTGAAATTTAGTTTAATTCATTTATAAAAAACAAATGTCTGCTGAGTACAGTGTAGCATACTGAGGGAAATAGAATATTGAGTCAAGATATGATCTTCATGGAGCTTATGTTACAACAGGGATATGAACTTTTTTTATTTTTTAGATTGGACCTATGATTCAGTTTTATAGAGGGAATGAGGAAACTCCCTGTATCAATGTAGGTTGACACCTTTTATGTATTTAATGAAGATTTAGAGAGTTGTCTTGCAGTAACACAGTCAAAATGCATCAGTGGTAGTGCTTAAACCCATATCTTGTTGTTGTTGTTGTTTTTCCATAGTGACCAAATTGGATTTTCTTTTTCTTTTCTTTTTTAAATTTAGAATATTTTAACATGGTTACATGATTCATGATTCCCATCCCTATCCTTTCCCTCCCCCATCCTGGAGCTAACAAGCAATTCCACTGGGTTATATATGTATCATTGTTCAAAACCATTTCCATGTTATTCATATTTGAAATAGAGTGATCTTTTAACATCAAAACCCCAATCATATCCCCATTGAACCACAGGATCGATCATATGTTTTTCTTTTGTGTTTCTGTTCCCACAGTTCTTTCTCTGGATGTGGATTGTGTTCTTTCTCGAATAAGTTCCTCTGAATTGTCCTGGGTTATTGCATTGCTGCTAGTAGAAAAGTATATTACACTCAGTTGTGCCATGATGTATCAGTCCCTGTGTACAATGTTCTCCTGGTTCTGTTCCTTTTACTCTGCATCAATTCCTGGAGGTCTTTCCAGTTCACATGGAATTCCTCCAGTTCATTATTCCTTTCAGCACAACAATATTCCATTTCCATTTCCATCAGATACCACAATTTGTTCAGCCATTCCCCAATCAATGGACACCCCCTAATTTTCCAGTTTTTTTTGCCACTACAAAGAGCAAGGCTATGAATATTTTCGTACAAGTATTTTTCCTTATTATCTCTTTGGGGTACAAACCCAGCAGTGGTATGGCTGGGTCAAAGCCAAATCCATATTTCTTAATGGTGAGCCTGGCTTTCTAACCACTGTTTCTACCACACTGTTTCTAAATACTCATACACAGTTGAGTATGAAATATAAAAATACGTAAGAAGGTGTACTAATTAATATACAATAAGAGGTATATTTTTGTTTAATGTTGTTTTATGAATACTAAAGCAGAAATAATGATTTCTACTTGGGCATCAGAAAAGGCTGATTACAGGGAGAGACATTTGAGTTGGATTTTTTAAGGAAAGGGAAGAATTTATTATGTGAAGAGGATGAAGGAGGTTTCCAAATACATGAAAGAGCCTGAATAAGGTCACCAAGGCAGGAGAGTATTACAGTAGTGTATATTTGCAACAAAAAATAGTTTAACCTGAAATATGAAATACATGCAAAGAAGCATGATATAAAGTTGTTTGATTATTTATACCTGTGACTTATTTGAAATGTGAAATGTTTAGACTAATGGTTGAAGTGAGTTCTTAGCACTAACTATAATTTCAAATCAAATTATCTCTATCTCCACTAAACTTGTGGATGTCACTAGGATTTCTACTTTGAGTATATTTACTTATAAAAAAAAAGCTGGATGTGTGCTATGTTTCTTTGGGTAACATTTCAGTTTACATTGGCTAAGAAGAGTAAGAATTATATGATCATAGATTTAGAGCTGGGGGGGACCCTGTAAGTGGTCATGTTCAACTCCATTTTACATATGAGGAAACAAACTTGGATTTAACTTGCTCATGATCACACAGCTCATGATCAAGAGGTGTTCGTAACATCTAACAGATACTTCTAACTTCAAAACCAAAACTATATCCACCATATTACAGGGAGACAGTTTATTATTGTGGGGCTTAGGCTTAGAAACCAATGAGCTTGTTTCTTTCTTATGTGTTCCATTGTTGTAAGTATGCTGTGATCAAACTCCTGGGAAGGTTGGGGTATATGCATAGCTTTGGCAGTATTTCTAGCAGTGAGAGGACACTGTATATCTGATGACAACCTTGTTTCATACATCTGTGTCAAATCCATGAGAATGCATTGTCTTTCTGGTATTTTTTTTCATCTTACCAATAGGTGTTGTATTACCTTATATCTACTAGGAGATATGCCCCTACAGTAATTTCTGTCTCTCATCTCCTTTGGACTCCAGATGGAATGATTACTTCTATAAAGCCTTTCTTTTTTTTTTTTTTAATCTAACACTGTCCTGATAACGTTTTTATTGAATGTTCACTAAGCACCTAGGATTTCCCTGTGACTTATGTATATCTTGCCATTGTGAATTACCAATTTGTAGATGCCTGGCTTTGGGTTGACTCATGGTATTATTTGGAAGGATGTCTAATTTCTGTAATCTTTACTATCCTCAAGGATAAAACATATGTCTTTTATTTCTTTTGGATTTCCCAAATGGACTAGTACTGTGTTTCAACAGATAACAATCTCAAGAGAGAAGAAAGTCCTTATCGTTAACTAAACTTTGAATTCCTCCTGCACCTGTTATAGTGATTGGTAGTAAAAGCTTCATAAATGGTAACTCAATTGAACTACTACTCCTACTCTTACTATTACTACTAGTACTACTACTATCACTTCTGCCAGCACCACTGTTAATGATAGCTGACATTTATGTAGCAGTTCTAGTAATATATATACATGAATTGAATTTAAAATAAAGGATATTAATGCATGAAGTGAGGGGATTGAGAGAATTAGAATAGTAAGTGGTTAATTGTGGGAAATGAGTGAACCTTGTGACTTAATTCTGAAGCTAGCTTATTTCCCTTTTTATTCAATTATGGGTCTAGTCCAATTTTAGTCTTGGGAGAAAACTTAATTCATTTGTGGGAATTGGGAGAAAATCTTGATACATGGTTTGAAGCTAACCCTGCATGGCTGAAAACCTAGACCACTTCTGTTAGGGTTCAAATGGGTGGCCACCAGAGGAACACACGAGACAATGCAATCAAGCAGGAGAAAGCTTTATTGCCAGTGCGCGCTAGGGGAACTCAGCAAGAGAGTCCCAAGTGGTGCATTCAAAGGAGGGAATATATATGTTTCAAGGGCTAGGGTATAGGTGCCTGTGTCTTAGGGTTAGCTAATAGCTAGACAGTGGGAGTAGGGATGCTTCCAGGTGCCACAGGATATGATTCTTAACATTCAAGGCTGTCCTGTCTAGGGAGGAATGGTGTCCCTGGGACTGTGAGCTCCAGATAACTGCCTTGCTGAGCAGAGCATGACACTATCAAAACCCCCCTGCTTAACAGGGTATGATGCTGTCAAGCTGTTAGTTATGGGTCTCAGCTTTTTGGCTACAACACTTCTAACTGATGAGGAGAGACCCTTAACTAAGCACCTAGGGAACATGGACCAGACTGATGCAAGGAATTTTCTCATAGTTATATATCTCAAGCAACCCATTTGTCTTATCTGAAAGCCGGCCACATCCTCTTCAATAAGTTATTGCTTCCATGTTTCTTTAATTGTTTATAGACACTTGGCAGAAGATGGGTCTCTTTTTTTAAATTCAGGCAATTAAATCTATTCACTTCCCCCCCTCTCAACTTGGAAAGTCCTTAATCTTCTATTCAATTAATAATCAGATTATCTAATGTTGGTTTTGCTTCCTTTTTGATGAAGTAGTCTTATTCAATTAATTGTTTTTAATATACAAAAATCTGTCTCCCCCTGTATTCAGGGTCTAGGCCTAAACTGAGTTTGTCTTGTCCTGATTTGCTGGACAATTGGCATGCATTGCTTAATAAATTGATGTGCTTGGAAAATCGAACCTTTGTTTCCTCAGTCATTTCATCTTCCACCCACCACAAAAGATAAGTAACTGTATAAAGTAGTTTGTATGCCAACCAGTGGTATGGAGAATAAATGCTATAGGAATTCAGAGAGAGGATTACTTCCTGTGGGTTTACAAGGATAATTCAGTAAAACTGCATGGTATAGAGAATTATTTAATTTTTTGTTTTTGTTAGTACAAATCTGTGATTTCCCTTCACCAATGTAGTTGGACAATTATTTTATGACTCTGAAAATTGTAGCTAGATTTACCATGGTTGTACTGAATTGTTACTAGGACAGAAACTAAGCATTTTTTAAAATTAAAAATAAATAAATTAAAACATTTATATTACTTTTTGAATTTTGGCTCAGAGTTTCTCTCTCCTACTGGCTCATAGTAGTACTGATAATATGACCTTAAATAAATCAATATCCTTGTTTACTTGTTACTATTAATATTCAGCATTATTGAATACCAGCAGGGTGAGTTAGACATGCTGTGAAACAAAGCCAATAGCTCCTCTTGTCTTCTAAATGTTAAAAGATATGTTCAATTCTCAGTAATGTGTCATTGACATCAATAGGCAGGAACTAGCAGCAGATAAGATCATGGTGGCATAAGACGTCAGAATTGATGCGGCTCAGCCTGAACAATTGTGTTGAGAGTAAAACTGAAAGGGCAGGGCTAAAAACAGTGCCAGTGCCAGCAGGTTGCATCTGTCCATTATCTAAACAAGGAGAAAGCACACATGAAATCAGTTTGGCAAGATCTGAAGACTCTGATTTGTCCAGTCATAGGCCCAGAAAGTAGTTATATCCATAGAATCTTCCATAAATGTGATGGACAGTGACATATACCTATTTTATTCTTTTAACAGCTGTTCCATTATCTGTCTTATAGTTTATCCCATGGGATGCTAAAGTGCTTTGCTAGCTATTTATCATAATTCAAGGCTAGAAAGAGCTGTAGTCTGGGTTGAAATCAACTTCTTTCACAAGGCATTTTATATCAGCTTATCATTTGATTGACATCATCATCCCTCAGAAGTGTTATTTTGAAAATAAATGTTCTCATGTTATAACTTGGCTTCATTTTGTCAAGTTTTAGCAAATTTATCCAGCAAAACAAATTTAGTTTTTAAATTTTAAAAATATTTTAAAATAATTAAAATTTCAAAATATACTATAAAATTATTAAAATTAAAATATGTATTAATAAATTATAATTTATAAGTTATAAAATTATAGGTAATAAATAATAATAAAATTAAAATAAATATCTTTAGATTAGAAATTCTTAACATATTTTAAGATATGTACGCGCTTATATAGTCTAGAGAAACCCATGGGCCTCTTCTCAGAATTATGTTTTTAATTGTATAAATTCAAATGCAAATTACAAAAGTGACCATTTATGTTGAAATATAGTCATCGAAATATTTTTTTAAAGGTCATGGATTCCCAGTTAAGAATCCCTTATCAGGATCGAAGATGACCAACTTGTGGCTAACTGCTTCCACTATGCTATCTCATTAAAGAATTACTTTGTCACATATCCAGGGTTAATCAAATATCATATATTGGAGTTATTAAACACATTTATTTGGTTTATTTGGCAATATTTTTAAATATTAATCAAAATATAATGGAAAATAAACATAATATGTGGTTTTTTAAGTCGATATTTCACCTTTAGGGTCTTTTCTGTATGCTGTTTTGTCTCCTTGTTTTTTAATTTTACAACACACTGACTTGGATCACAGATGCTATATATAAATATAAAATATATGCATATATGTATTTATGTCAAATTGCCCTTAATATCTCATGTTTTTATTAGAAGTAGGACTGGCCCAATGAATACAAATGATTGTTAGAAGTTTGTCTTTGATGTTCTCCCTTCTCTTCACTTATAATCTTCTCCCTTGCATACTGATCCTCTAACATATCTGCATCTTATCTACGTATTTCCATGAATGATAAAGATGATGACTTTCTATGCCTGTTCATCCTGTGTATCTATCATCCATATACTCTCACAAATTTTCCACAGGATATCCACCAATTGTGCTGGAGGTCTTCCTATTTGACAGCTTTACAAAGCATGGATTCCAATGGAGCAGGCAGGTTTTCTCCTTAACGTCCTTACCTAATTTCCTAAAATTCTATATAATCTTATTATTAATTAGTTACCAGTCCAGAAGGTGCTAATGGATAACAAGATTTAACAGGTAATAAATAGTACATAGGTAACCATGTGCTGTTAAAGCCAGCCTGACTAAAATTGTTGATTGTTGATGTTAAATCATATTTTTTATAAAGTTTGGGTTTTATTGTTTCAAGAAAGAATCTTCCATAAAATTCTTGAATGTGACAGAGATAGATGGAGAAATAGTGTTAATTGAAACCACTCCACTCCCACCCCAATTCAAATACTTAACCCATATTGTCAATAGTACAGTCATAGTACCATTGGACAACTTCAGAAATAGCTTTACTCCATTAGCCTTTTCATTGAATATTTTTTAAATGAACAGTTATTAAATGGTCCTTATGTATAAGGCTTTGTGATAGGTGTTAAGAGGGAAGGGACATGGTAGGACAATGTTTAATAGATCATGTCATGTATCCAAGAGTTGTTTTTTTCACAATCAATAAACAAAGGTATTCTCAAATAAATATAATACAGGATGAATTAGAAAGTCTATGAAAGATATAATTAAGGTAGTATAAGTACTTGTATGTGAAGTATAAGTACTTGTAGGTGAGAGAGATTATTTATGCTTGATGGAGGAATCATCCCCCCCCCCCAACCTCATCTGAAATCCTATTGCATCCAGGAGGACTTCATGGAAGAAGTGGCATATAAATGAATATACAAAATCTGGCATATTCAGGGATGAAAATTATTCTCTAGCTGGCACAATATAAGTCTAAAACTAGTCCTTTTTAGTTTATAATTTCCCCTAGTTAGTCAACTTGGGCTTTTTATTATAAAGATATAACAATGTTCTTTGTACATTATAACCTTCTCCACTTCTAGAGTGATGATAGTGGAATGGCAGAAAGAGGGCAGAGTGCTAAGAATAACCTATTTTATACCATATACAAAAGCAAATTTACTCTAAATGGGAGTTCTTTGTCCAATAGCCAGTAGGTTAACACACTATAGGAAAAGCAAAGCCATATACATTCTCACTGTAATGAAAACAGAACTTATAAAGAATTTGCAGAAAATGAAAATAATCTCTTGCAGGTTGTCCTTGGAGAAGCAATTAAAGAAGATGGATACTTCCATGAGATGCTTGGTCACCTTACTTTGTGGTAAGTGCTCTTTGTAAGAATAAGGGGAAAAAACATCATTATTGAGATAACTATAGGTTTTGTAGCAAAATTTATGTAAGAGTATTAAGTAGATGAATTCTATAAAACCTTGAAAAGATCTTCCAAACAAAGATATTTACCTTGAAATTCAGTGACTTACCTGAAAACAAAGGGAGAGGAGAGGAGAGCAAGAATATGTTTGGGAAATATGGTTTAGGATTGAGAAATGAAAGAGGGCAAAGGCTTGTAAATTGATCAGGAGCCTAATGCCTGTAATATCATACATAATTTTGTGAGAAAGTGAGTTGGAAGGCACTAGACCTGGTGAGTGACAAAGGACATCACATGAAATGAAATGGATGATAGGAATGACTAGTTCCTGACAAGAGAACTATTTCAGATTCAGCTATGACCAGTCACTGAGTGGTTAAAGCAAATATCAAAAGTAAAACCAAATGAGGAAAGACTCATGATGAGAAGAAGATATGTTGGGCAAATATAACAGCTTCAACCCTGCTCAGTTGAAATAGGACTATTGGAAGGAATATACTCTCTTTTCTTAGGAGTATAATAAATGAGATTTTCTTTCCTCTAAATGTGAGTTTTTGTCCATTGTTCTTTCCAGTCAGAGGAGAAAAAAATGAAATGATTAAGATTCCAAATTGTTCCTAAGTAAAAAGCAAGGATTTATTATAGGGGGTCTGACTACAGAAAATCAAAGGTCTCTTGCCAGCCACAAATACTGATGACTTGATTATCAGTATTCTTAAATAGTTGCCCAAAACACTGAGAAGTTAAATAACTTCCCTAGGCTCACAAAGTTACTATGTGCCAAAAGTGATGACTGAACCTAGTTATTCCTAGTTCCAAGTCCAGTTTTCTATTCACCAGAGCATGCTTCTTTTTTTTACATTTATGTATACATGTAAATCTATCTATCTACAGACATAGATATAGAATAAGTAAGTGATTCTAAACATCTTATTATTGTCCTCACCGCCACCATTTTATATTTTATGAAGCTTTTACTTTGCTCATTTATATCAGTTTGATTTTGTAAACATTATTTAAAATGAACATATTGTGAAAAGGTGAGGAAGTCATACATACACACACATACACACATATTATTTTTTTCTTATCTTGTAGCAGTCAGAGGATTCACTCTTTAATAACTCTCTTCCTATAGCTGAAATCTGCTATCTCATTATTATCTCATGGGTAGATATCACAGTCTATCATATTTTGGCCTTTGTGATTGTTTCTGTATAGTCAAAGAGTTTGATTTAAAAAATTATTTATTTTGATGTCCATCTACTTTATGAAAACAATTATGTTTTTGAGGTCAAGAAATATTTCAGTGATGTACTAGTATGTAAACTGAAATTTTACAGTGGTCTTACTTCCATGAACTCTGAGTTATCTGTAGCTCCTGGGGGAGCATCTGCTTATGGTTAATTTGCTGAGTACTTAAGCATGGCTAATATTAATCATTTATGGAATCTTATGGGTAAGCAATGAATATAAACAGCCATAAATTCCCTTAACAAAGAATATCCTTCTGGGGTTTAACATGTTTATTAATCAGTCCTAGACATTGACCAGTCAGGAAACCAGCTCAGGAATCTTATACCATAAGCAACACATATAGATTGGTATAAAGTATATGTACACATATATGTATACATGAATATATGTATAAATATATGTTGACTCTTTGGAAATTGATGAAACCTCTGTTTTCAGCAAAAAAAGGACTAGATATTGTACAGAATAATTGATTCCACTATTCAATGAATAATCCACTCATCACCAAATTATATATATATATATATGTGTGTGTGTGCATGTATATATATGTATATGCATACACATGAATATATGAGTATATGTGCAATATGTATTGTACTGTGTGTATGTATGTTCTGTGTATAAACTTTTATATTATGTGCATGTATAATTTCTATAATACTCATGGTTGTCATAAGATACAGCTCTCATTCAGTGAACCAAGAAGTTCTTGTTCCATTACAGTGCAAACATGAAGGTAAAAATTGATAGGCTGTTGCATGTATTCCCCAAACCCATACCTCTGAAATGCAATTATTTTTCTAAAAATAAAGTATATGTGTGTATATTTTTACGCATATTTATTTATATATATTTGTACATATATATACATATATACATATATGTGTATATATATTTTATACCAGTCTATATACATACTCTACATCTATATATGTCATATACACACACACTCTCTATCTGTCATTCTATCTATCTATCTATCTATCTATCTATCTATTGCCAGAATGATGGGTTAATTGCAGGCTTCCTAGATTTTGGAATTATACCTTAATGTGAAGACTAAGGCGAGGGCATTGTATCCATGTGTTGTAAAGCATGGCATGCTTGAGAACTGATGTAGAATTTTTATTTCTAAGCATTCCCTATGACCTGCATATTTCTCAACATATATCATGAAAGCTGCAGCTAGGATATTATGCCAAAAACAAAACACAAAAAGCAATACATTTTATTTATTTTTATCAATTCATTCTTCTATATGAATCACTAAAGCTAATGGTCCTAGCTGTAACAGGGTAGCTATGGGAACTTGCACCTAGGACCATGTTTAAACAGCCTATATTGGGTATCATAAAATCTCAGAGCAGGAAAGCATTTCAGAGTTGTTTTTTTTTTTTTAGAGCATTTTTCCATGGTTACGTGATTCATGATTTTTCCCACTCCCCTTCCTTCTCCCTTTCCTGGAGCTGACAAGCAATTCCACTGAGTTATACATTTATCATTGTTCAAAACCTATTTTGCAATAAAGTGATCTTTAAACATTAAAACCCTAATCATATCCCCATTGAACTACATGATCAATCATATATTTTTCTTCTGCATTTCTACTCCCACAGTTCTTTCTCTAGATGTGAATAGCGTTCTTTCTCATAAGTCCCTCAGGATTGTCCTGGATCACTGCATTGCTGTTAGTAGAAAAGTCCATTACATTCAATTATGCCATAATTATCAGTCTCTTTGTACAATGTTCTTCTGGTTCTGCTCCTTTTGCTCTGCATGAACTCCCGGAGGTCTTTTCAGTTCACCTAGAAATCCTCCAGTTCATTATTCCTTTTGGCACAATAGTATTCCATCACCATCAGATCCCACAATTTCTTCAGCCATTCTACGATTGATGGACACCCCTACAGTTCTTTTTTTAAAGTTTTTATTGATACTTTCTGTTTTTTATATCACCATAGTTATCTGATGTATCCTTCCTTTTCCCCAAGCATTTTTTAAAGGAAAGGAATAAAAAGTCAGCACAACTAATTAATACATTGAAAAATTCTAAAAACATTCAGTGCCTAACATCTGTGGACCTCCCTCCTACATGAAAAAGTAGGTTGGGGTATCAATCCAAAACATTCTTGAAGAGGAATTTCCTTTAAAACACCACTAACAAGTAGTCATCCAACCTAATGAGGGGAAACCCATATTACCTTTTGAATCATAGCAGTGCCTTTGGATTTCTCTTAAGTATTAGAATTTCTCCCTGAATACTGAGCCAGAATTAGCTTCTATATAACTTCTGTTCATTACCTTTTGTTCTGCCCTCTCTGAACAAATAGAAAAGTTCTATGTGAGAACCCTTTAGATATTTGGAGACAACTATCTTGTCTCTAGTAATTTATCTGTTCTTCAAAATAAATCACCCAATTCTTTCAACCAATCATTTAATGACAGAGTGCTTAGTCCCCTCAAACTCCTGCACATCTTGTGAATGTACTCCAATTTGTCTTCCCTAAAATACAGTAGCCATGGTGTATAAGTGAAATGTATGTATAACCAAACATTTGTCAGTTGCTTACCATCATGCTAGGACATGTGCTAATAATTTGTGATACATACAAAAGAGAAATAGTCCCTGTACTGAAGGAGCTTACATTCTAATAAAGGGGAATAATGTAGAAATGGTAGAGTAGGGTAAAGAATATCTTTTGGTCTAGGAAGTCACAAAATAGTGAATTGATACATAAGATAGCAGATTAACACACTCTTTCCAGAAACATTCTTAATATTGATTTGATTACTGTTCTTGGAGCAAAAAAAGAAGAGAGAAGAAAAGATACAGTGGCAATGGCAGGAAGATAGGGCGATGCATGGTCAGGATCTTATACTGGCTAGACATTGTTGGTTTTCACCAATTAGGATGACATGTTCTCTAAGCAGAAATTATAGCAGCAGCAGCAGTACGTAAGTAGTAACATGACAAATGGCATGATTTGGGAGTTTAGGGCTGTACAAATAAAATGAACTGTCATTCATTAGCAAAGCAAAGTCCCAATGATGATTAGGGAATGGATGAATAAATTGTGGTACATACCTATAATGGAATATTATTATTGATAAGGAATGACAAATATGAGGAATTCAGAGCAACATGAGCTTTATGTATACCAATATGAAGTAAAAAAATACGATTACATTCATGATCTCTATATTAATGTAAATGAAAAGCATTAAAGTGAATAAGACATCAGACACATAGAACAGCATTGATTATGACTTACTATAGGTAAAATATATAATATATATATAATTCCTACCCCCTCCCCCATCCCACCACATACCCCAAATGCTCTTCTCTTAATTGAGAACAATGATGAAAATATCTATGGTTTCTTATCTAGGGCTTGATAATCACTATCAGTTATTTCTAGGTTTTTTCTGTTTTTATTATTTATCCCTTCAAGGATCACCAGAAGTGGGTAGAAGCTGTCAGGACTGACAAATCTTGAGAGGTTGTCCCTTATGTCCTGGATATATGCCCCCTCTATTTTTCAGATCAGATGAATAGATGGCTGACTTGGTAATACTTGGCAGGGAATCACCAACCACTGCTATTTATCTTTCATTTTTCTTATCAGTACTGAAGGGCTACTCTTCTGATGGCATCTATACGTGCCATCATCATCTCTTAGAAAACAAGGAACAACATCTTTTTTTCCTAAGAGCATAGCTCCAATCTGCATGGGAAAAGTATCATACTTGTTAGTTTGTACAAATGAATAATCAGGTTTTTGTCTTCCCCTCCTTTTTGTCACATCTTCCCATTCTTCTACCTCTTTTCACATATTAGGATTCCTGTCTAATTCAGATTTTTTTCTCTCTCTTCTTTTTAGGGAATATGATATAATGTGTAGACTACCTCAGAATCAGAAAGACCTGGTTTATAAATCTTGCTTCTGACACATACTGGTTGTGTGACCCTAGGAAAATCATTTAACTTTTTCAGGGATCTAGCCTGGTGGTGTCAAATTCAAAAGAAATGGATCCCTGTAGTCCAGGCCAAGTATTGACTTGAAAAAAATAGCATTATTGTGAGGCAGCTAGATGACTAGGATGACTGAGAGCCAGTCCTAGAATAGGAAGTTTGGGGTTCAAATTTTACCTCAGATTTCCTAGCTATGTGACCCTGGACAAGTCACTTATCTCCCATTGCCTAGCCCTTACTGCTCTTCTGCTTTGGAAACAATACGTAGTATTGGTTCTAAGATGGAAAGTAAAGTTCTTTAAAGTGGACATTATCTATATTACATTGTATCTATATTTATTTAAAAAAAACATTTCTAATTGGGAATTTTTCTGCTTGAGAGTTTGACATGTCTCAGGTAGACAACTTTTTATGACTACAACTTGCCCAGAAGATGCTACTGATTTGTTCTGGTATAAGAAGTTTCGCAAGTCCAGTCCCTATCCCATTCTCTTTGATAGTTAGGTGACCCAATGGAAAGATCTCTGGACCTGGAATAGGGAAAATCTAAATTTAAATTAATCTCAGTTGTCTCCATCAGTTTCCCATTTGTAAAGTGGGGAAAACGATAACATCTACTCTCTCGAGTTGTTGTGAGAATAAAAGTAGATCTATTTGTAAAGTGCTTTATGAACCTGAAATTCCTCTATAAATGCTAGCTAGCTCTTATAGGTATTATTATTATTTTTTTAAACCCTTACTTTGAATCTTGGAGTCAATAGTGTGTATTGTCTCATAGGTGGAAGAGTGGTAAGGGTAGGCAATGGGGGTCAAGTGACTTGCCCAGAGTCACACAGCTGGGAAGTGTCTGAGGCCAGATTTGAACCTAGGACCTCCCATCTCTAAGCCTGACTCTCAATCCACTGAGCTACCCAGCTTCCCCCTCTTATAGGTATTATTAATTTTTCCATTCTTCATTCTTCTTGAAAACTTGTGTAGTGGTGAGATCTTTCCCCCAGGGTGCCTTGCAACTTCAGTTAGGTTACCTCCTCTTTGAACTGAGAGATCAATTCACATTTTGTACCTACATAATTGTTCATTGGTATTGGCAGAGACACAAACATGATTCACATGGATATGGGTAGCATGTTTTGTTAAAGAATGCCCCCAGGGACTTCTCTCAATAGGATAAAGATTTGTTAAATATGCAATCATAAAGGACATTCACCTTAGTAAAAAGAAACAAAGTTAATTAAACCTAGTTTTTAAAACTAACAAATTTATTACTTTAAAATAAAAATTTTAAAAAGAATGTGTCTAAATACACTTAGTGGATTTCATACACATGCTTATGATAATGTACTCCCCGAAGGTCACTGCAAAACTGCCTTTGCCCTCCATACTTGCTAGAAGTTAGATCTTTGTATCTATCATTCTTGTTATAGCTAAATCATATGTATAAATGGCATGGCAAACTGCCTGTTTGCCACATCTGTTTACCACACTAGGGGGTTACTCACAGGGGGTTCTTGAATTTTATTTTTAGCAGACTTTCTTACCCATTTTCACAATATGACCCTAGCTTACTCAGCTGCTTTTGATCTATAATTAGTAGAGCCCTGCCAAACCCCTAATACAAAATGAGGCTGTGCCAGCTGTTATCTTTGAGAAAGCCTTAAGTAAAATCCAACTTTCAGGTACTTCGAGCTCTTCATTTCTTTCTCCTCTCACATCTCCATCTCATAATCCAGCTTCAGTTGCATGCTCTAGTCTTGGTGATTTTCTGCTAGCTCTTGGAATGATGATTCGATAAAAAAAAATCAATGCAATGAAATAAAGATTTATTGATTATTTACTATGTCCAAAATAGGAAGTGTACAAAGATTTAAAGTGTTCCTGTGCCCATCTCTAGGAATTTATATTCTGGGAAAGAGTCACACTGAATGGGAAAGCATAGATAGCTTGCAATTTGCACCATTAAAGGGAATGAGTACAAGAATTGTCACAGAATAATTTGAGTGATTTTTGGCCTTTCTTCTTTATCCACGGACTTTCAACATATCCCGGAAGTTGAAAGTTGCTTATGCCTGCTGTTTTTATTCATTTATCTGCTGTCATTTTCACTATTCATATTGCTGCTATCCTGATCCTGTTTCTTGCAATCTTCTCTCACTTTAATAGAAATAGAAAATAGAAAACAACCATGTCACTATGACTGAAAGAACCTGCTTGTGGATACGTGGAGATCTCAAGATTGTTACTATACTAAAAAAAGACACAATAGTTGAACTGTAGGGCCAAAGTAGGAACTATTCCCAGAAACCCAAAGGAAATCACTATGCTTTCTTCCATGCTTGAAATGCCTGTGTCTGACAAGTAAAACATTCGGGGCTTCTCTGTTGTTGTTTGGAAGTCATTGGAGGAAGGAGAGACCAGAATGGTACTTAGATGGTATGGAAGAATATAGCTAGGGGATCTAATGCTCCTTTTGGCTTTCCCTGTGTGATTCTGTTTGTGTTCCCTTATGTGTGTTTATGGAAATCTCACGTGCCCAGCTGAATCAGAGTGGTAATTTGGTCAATGTCTAAGACACAAAGGATAGCAATTGGATTCAGCATTGATGAATCTTGCAACAATGTCCTTGATTGCACTTCCTGCCCTGCCATACTGGTGATATGGATAGTAATAGTTACTAGAAGCAAGACTGAAAATTATGAGTTAAAACAAGGTCTATAAATGTGTCAAGAAATTCTTTCTTCATATATGAACACTTTATTTGCCCAAAGGGGAGTGAAAAGGGAATTCATGTAAGAAGAGCAGCTTGAGCAGAATTTGATAAACTAAGGGAGAAAAAAAACAGTCCTTCAAATAATTGTATCTGAAGGACTTGTTTTAAAGCAGTTCAAGAATAAGAGCATTAACAGAAGATGGGGATGGAAGCTTATATGGTATACGGTAGAGAAACTCTAAATCAAAGAACTGTTTGGTAAATATTAAAAAATATGTAATTTGTTTTATTGTGTTGCATAGGAATGGAGATTTTCAGTTGATAATTAACCTGAGATAGAGTTCAGGTTAATATAAGAACTCCGTGTTTTGAAAGTTAGAAATCAGAAACGAATAGATGAAAAGTAATTGGGAAATGAGAAGAAAAGGCAGAGACCAGAAGAATAAGGAGATAGTCTTGAGTTACCTGAAGAGAAAAATTGATGGCAGAGACCAACTTTTGCTCTTGTAAAGAAGAGCAGAGGAGATTCAGAAGACTAGAAAATCTTTGGCATCTATTTGAAGAGCTCATTGTGCTGTTTGCTTGTTAGACCTCTACATCTTGAAGGTTGACTGAGGAAAGTCAGCTATTGTATGAAGACTTGTCTGAGATTCTGATCCTTCGTGCAATCTAAAGAAAGAGAGAAAATGAGAGCAAGTACCATCAATATAGACTTAGGACCTCGATTGCATTATTCTCTACTTCCCTTTCTAACCTGAAAAACAAAAACTCAGAGCCCCAAGAGCATATCTGAGGAGCAGTGCAGATTTTTTTGAATTGCTTATGAATAGGTAGTGTGGAGGATAGTGTGCTGTGCCTGAAGTCAAAAAGACTCACGTTTCTGATTTCAAATCTAGCTGCAGATATTTACTAACTGTGTGACCTGGAAAAGTCACTTAACCCTGCTTGCCTCAGTTCCTCATCTTTAAAAAATGAGATAGAGAAAGAAGTGGCAACCCACTCCAGTACCTTTGCCAAGAGAACCCCAAATGGTGTCATGAAGAGTTGGACATGACTTAAATAACTAAATAATAGTCTTGTTATTTAGAGAAGCTTAAAAGCCAAACATCCAAAGGTTAGAGTAGCTTTTTTTCTGAAATAATGCAATTCCTTATCATAGGAATTTTTTTACTAAGAGTTAAAACAATACTGCTTCAACCTGAGCATAGAAGAATAATTGTTTTGTTCAGCAGGAGAGGGAAAAGGCTCAGAGTAGGAACTGGTGACATGTGGTATAGACTATTCCCTAAAAGAGATTATTAACGTATCAGTCCAGAGTTTTGACTTGTCCTGAGTATGTGGCTTTCCCTATTCATGAACCTCACTACTAGGCTTTTATAAGCATATGCCCATTCTCCCTAGCAGATACTCCTTGTGTGGTAGGATGATATAGCCTAGATTTATGGATGAACTGTCATATAGAAGTGAGGTAAACTAAGTCATTGTCCAGAAAACCTGTTTTTCCCTGGGGAAAAGTAGAAATCAAAGAATGAGCCTTCCTGTGAAGGCCAGACAGCTCAAAAAATAACATTCACATGAGAAAATAACTCCCTACAGCTGTCTCACAGTCCAGGATAAGAGATACAGTGGAAAGTTCCGTGCTACTAACTTCCAGATGATAAAAAGTTTGCTTCAAGGCTATGTCTCAGTAATGAATATTATTTTCTTTGTATCTTGAACCCTATAAAAACTGCATTTTAATTTCAGTTCAGGGCAGCTTTCACTAGGAAGATTGCCCTGGCCAGCTAGGTACAATCAATAGATTGGTAAATATCGGTTCCACTAATTTGAACTTCTGAGTGTCTAGACTCATTTTCTGAGGTAACTCCCTTTAATATTTTTCCAATTTGAATTTTTTAATTAAATATACATCTTAATTAAAGTTATTACTTATCTTACTTTTGTCTAAATGTTTATTAAATTAATTATATTTAATAATTAATGGCATATTTGTGATTACTTTGTATAAATGGGAAGCATACCAATGGGGGCTTGGGAGATATTGTTGTGAGAGTGATCACATTCCTCAGTTCATACCCCACATAGACCAGAGCTTCCTCTACATCCTGAGATGAGTTAGAGTTGAATGTTTTTTCCTCTGGGTGATGCCCTGGTAGAGAGAGCCTGGGCAGACTTGGTATTGGTGTCATGCCTAGGTTACAAGAATAGAGAGTTCTTCATCAAATATCTCCAAAGCTACTTTATATGCTATATTACTTTAGTGATATAAGTCCACAATAATTAGACAATAAAATAAAATTGTGATGGCATATCCTTTAAGGGAATTATATATTTTAATTTAAATAGATATCATAAATCATAATAGTTAAGCCATTTCTTGATTGTGGAAATCTGTAAGAGATCTCGCTGTTAAGACTATATAAAAGATTTTTAAATGCATCAGTTTCACACAAACTGAACTTGTATTAAAAGAACACATATTTTTAATGTATAATCATTTTAGATTTATATTTTCTTTTTATAGGCAATCTCTTAAAATGACATGAATATAATTTAATATATTTCTTAATTTGATATTTAAAGCTCAAATACTGCCACCGAATCAATTTGCTGAATAATGCATTGCTTCTCAAATCACATATGCAAAAAGACTACATCAATTATATATTCATGCATACATACTTGCATACATATGTATGTACATACAAATATACAAAGACATAGAAAAGAGTCCTGTGGGATGAGTGGCTGTGGGTTGTGAAAAGCATTATGTGAAATGAAGGCATAGTTATTTTGTTAAATCACAGATCCACTGGAAAATATAGGATTTCAGAAGATATATTTTGCAGGCATACTAAATAGACTAATGGTGCAATGAGATATCATTACTCTTGCCATTGAACCCATTCATAACAAATTTTTCTAGATGAATCACCCTGATTAATACATTGATTTTTAGAGCATAATTGATACACTTTTAATATAAGAACATTCTTTCTAGTCACCTACTTTATTATTCTTTGACAAGATGATTTTGCATATGTTATGATATCATATTTACTTTCTGGTAAAACAGTATTGTACTTAGGAGGATCATTGATCATCTTTCAAAGCTAGTAAAACATATCCAAAAATCTAGACATAGGCATATGTATATATACATATATATAGATATATACAAATATGTGTAAATATATTTTATATGTGTGTAAATACACACATGTGTAATGTTTTCCTTTTTAAAAGGGGAAAGTCAGTTGTTCAGATTTGACAGGCTTGCTATTCATGTTGAGAAGGAATATTCCCATTTATCTAACTACAGTAAGAACTTGAAACCAGGAAAATGATCTCTTCTGGAGTTTTGTCTCAGAATATAAAACAAACAATATGAAACGTGGTTTTCTTACAATTATTTTTTTTTCATCTTACCTACTCTGGCTCCATATTTTCCCTTGTTCAGTTATAGTTCCTTCTTGGGTAAAGTAGATAGAGAGAGGCTAATCCAAAACAAAATTGAGGAATAACTAAAATGGCACCTTACTTCCCCCTTTAGTTATGCACAATGCTACCCTCAAGTGGTTTTTTAAAAATTAAAGCTTAGAGTTATCCAAAAATCAATAGGTCATAGGAGTAGATTATAAGATCCTTAATGTAAACCCCATTAGACTATAAACTCCTTGAGAGAAGGGATTGCATTTTATCTCCTTTTGTATCCTCCCTGCCCCCATTTACACAATGGCATAGCATACAGTAGACAATAAATATGTATTGATAAGACATAGATTTAGCAGCCATCTGGTTTAGCTGTTTCATTTAAAAGTTAAGTACATGGGTGTGAGAAAGTTGCAATACATACAAATAATGAATTTCTAAGGAGAAAAATGATATAAAGGATGTTATTAGAGAAAGGTATACTAGAAAAAAATAATGAGCTTTTTTAAAAAAGGAAAGCAAATTGGATGAATCCCCTTGTGACAGATTTACTGAGGGTCTTGGGTGTGAGTCACACACTATAGGCAGGCATGAATAGGTTGCAATCTATATTGTGAGAGGGAGCACCTGTTGATGTACATGAGGTCATAGAGGGCTTGAAGTGCTGAAATAACAAACCTTTTACATTCCACAATTATCTCCATTTTACAGATGAAGAAACAGATTCAGAGATGAACTACCTTGCCCATAGTTTCACAGCTATTTAGTATTGTAGACAGCTAGATAGCTCAGTTGACAGGACAAGGATTTGGAGTCAGGAAGACTTGAATTCAAATACAGCTTCAGACACTAATTAACTCTGCTGAGGCTCAATTTGCTCATATACAAAATGGGCATAATATTCATATCTATCTAACATGACTGGGAAGATTAAATGAGTTGACATGTTTAAAGCACTTGGCAAACATTACATCATTATATTAATAGCAGTCATTTTTTGTTGCTGTTATAATTTATGATATGAATTATTATTTTTATCAATATTAATAAGTGGAAGTTGTAGAATTCACTTACAGTTCTTTCTCAATTCCAAGTCCAGCACTTGTAGATTTGGACAAATGTCCAAGTGTGAAGTGTCCAATAGGACAACAAGAACAAAGCTCTGTGTACTCTGAATTTTGATGTCTTTTCTCGCTCTGACTTGAATAAATGGAATGTGTTTTTGATGATTAAAATAAAAAATGTTTAAATAGATTTGTAATTTCATTAATACTAGTACTCTCTCCCATAGTGCATATCACAATTCAACTGAAACCTTCTCATCCTCTCTGTTTCTTGCTTTTAGGTTGAATTTCACTCTAATAAATCAATTTCTTTTTTATAATCAACAAACAATAATCGTAATATTATCATATTCTCTGCACCTCTCAGTCAACTATGTAATTGTAAAGATAACTACTATAGGAAATTGTGTGTGAAATGCAAACTCCCATTTTATTCAAGGATACCTTGATGCTTAAGTAGGCCATTATCATAAAGATCTTATTGAGATAAAGTAGAACTAGGAGTTGGGAGTTAATGGTGTCCTCCTAATTGCCCATTTGTGGTAATAATATTATTTTTTTTATCTTTTTTTTTTAAATTTAAGCTCACTGATATTCCCATTTTTATCTTATTTGATTCCATTTCTACTTTGTTCCCCCTCTTTCCCAAACTTCCACAGTGTATATAACTCTTCCCTTTTCCTTCCATTCTTTTCTTAAAGTTATCAAGATATAAAGGAAATATTTCAGGCCTTTTCCAGTTGAACTCCCTTCATGAAACCTGATGAAGGTATGATTCATAGGGGTTAAATATCATATTCCCACATATGAACATAAACAATGTCTGTATTTAGTTCTTTTATCATTGTTCATTTATATTTACCTTTAAATGCTTCCTTTTACTCCTGAGTTGAGACTTCAAACTCAGCTTTGCTCTTTTCATCAGGAAAGCTTGGAAGTTCTCTTTTTCATTAAAAATCTATTTTCTCCCCTGTTGTATTATGTTCATGTTTACTGGATAATTTATTCTTTTTTAAAAAACCTTCACCTTCTGTCTTAAAATCTATATTGAATATTGCTTCCAAGGCAGAAAAATGGTAAGGGCTAGGTAACTGGAGTTAAATGACTTGCCCAGGATCACAAAGGTAGGAAATATTTTTAAATTAGTGAAATAATCCTTTTAAAAATAACACTTACCTTCCATCTTATAATCAATATGTGTATTGGTTTCAAGGCAGAAGAGCATTAAGGGCTAGACAATGGCGGTCAATGGGGACTTACCCCAGTTCACAGAGTTAGGTAATATCTGAAGCCAGATTCGAATGGATACTTTATTCCTGGCTTTTAGCCCATATCCTTTGCATTCTGAAACATTATATTTCAAGTTCCTCACTTCTTTATAATGGTAGCTTCTGTGTCATATATGAATTTGACTGTTTCCTTTTGTGTGGGGTGGAAATTGAGGGGACCTTGAAAATTTCAAAGTGCATTCTCTTTAACCACTATTAAAAAATATGACCAGGAAAATCCATCACTTAAAAGATAATGTGAGAGACAGAAAGAAAGAAAAAGAGAGAGAGAGAGAGACAGAGAGAGAGAGAGACAGAGAGGTCGTTGACCTAAGACAACTACCCCAAAATTCACAGAAAAATCCCTTACTTATAGGAGAATCCTGATATAATCAAGCTTCCCTGAAGGATTTATAACATTTTTGCAATGTTTGGAGACAGAATCCATATCTCCTAAAATTGTTATATTTATTGCCATATAATTGGGCAAAATAGTTTTTAATGATTGCCTTAATTTCCCCTTCCTTAGAGGTAAGGTCTCCCTTTTCATCTTTGATACTGTCAATTTGGTTTTCTTCTTTCCTTTTTTTTATTAGATTGACCAGTACTTTCTCTATTTTATCTGTTTTTTTTCAAAATACCAGCTTCTAGTCTTATTTATTAATTCAATGGTTCTTTTACTTACAATTTTATTAATTTCTCCCTTAATTTTTAGTATTTCTAATTTAGTTTTCATCTGGGGATTTTTAATTTGCTCACTTTCTAATGTTTTGAGTTGCATGCCCAATTCATTAATCTCTGCCCTCCCTAATTTGTTAATATATGCACTCAAGGATATAAATTTCCCCCTGAGTACTGCCTTGGCCGCATCCCACAGAGTTTGGTAGGATGTCTCATCATTGTCATTCTCTTCAATGAAATTGTTGATTGTTTCTATGATTTCTTCTTTGACAAATTCGTTTTGGAGAATCATATTATTTAATTTCCAATTAGTTTTTGATTTGCCTGTCCAGGTGCCCTTACTAATTATTATTTTTATTGCATTATGATCTGAGAAGGTTACATTTATTATATCTGCTCTTCTGTATTTGTTTGCAATGATTCTATGCCCTATAATATGGTCAATCTTTGTGAATGTGCCATGTGCAGCTGAAAAGAAGGTGTATTCCTTTTTGTCCCTATTTATTTTTCTTCACATATCAATTAATTCTAATTTTTCTAGGACTTCATTCACCTCTCTTACCTCCTTCTTATTTATTTTTCGGTTTGATTTATCTAGATCTGAAAGAGGAATATTTAGATCTCCCACTAGTATGGTTTTACTATCTATTTCCTTCTTGAGTTCTGCCAGTTTCTCCTTTGTGAATTTGGGTGCTATGCCACTTGGTGCATACATATTGAGCAGTGTTATTTCCTCATTGTTTATACTGCCTTTAATCAGGATGTAATGACCTTCCCTGTCTTTTTTAATCATATCTATTTTTACTTTGGCTTTGTCAGAAATCATAATAGCCACTCCTGCCTTCTTTTTCTCATTTGATGCCCAAAAGATTTTGTTCAAGCCCTGAACCTTAAACTTGTGTATGTCCACCCGTCTCATATGTGTTTCTTGTAGACAACATGTGGTAGGATTTTGGTTTCTAATCCACTCTCCTATTTGCTTCCATTTTATGAGCAAGTCCATCCCATTCACATTCAGAGTTATAATCATCAGTTGTGCATTTGCTGACATTTTCGTATCCTCCCCTATTCCTACCCCTTTTTCTTACATTATTTCCTTTTAAACCAGTGGTTTGCTATTAAGCCTCATCCCCTCCCTTGATTAACTTCCCTTTCTACCCCCTCCCTTATTTTTCCCCTCTTTTTGTTTTTAAAGCCCTAATGAATTCCCTCCCCCTTCTTCTCCCCTCCCTTTTTTTGACCTCCCCACTCCTCTGCTCCCCTTGGTTTATCCCTTCTGACTTTCTCAGAAGGGTTAGATAAGGGTTTTATTTCCCAATGGATAGTATATCTACTCTTCCCTCTCTGGGTTGATTACACTGAGAGTAAGGTTTGATTATTACCTCTTAATGCTCTCTTCCTCTCCTTCTTATAATAGTATTTCTTCTCCTTCCCATGCCCTCTTTGTGTGTAATAGAATATCCTATTTTCTTATTCACTCAAGTTTCTCTTGGTGTCCCCTGCTATTCACCCCCTCTTTCCCATCCCCCATGTTATCTTAGATTATTTAGTGTTCCACCCTCTCCCTGTGAATTATTCTTCTGATTACTATAATAGTGAATACTATAATAGTGAATAGAGTTCACTACAGATAATTATACATAACATTTCTCTACATAGGAATACAGATAATTAGATCTCACTGAGGCCCTTAAAAAGGCAAATTTAAAAATTATGAGTTTTCTTTCTTTCCCCTCTGTATCTTATTTACCTTTTCATGTTTCTCTCGATTTTTGTGGTTGGATATCAAACTTTCCATTTAGCCCTGGTCTTTTCTGTGCAAATACTTGGAATTCTTCAATTTTGTTGAATGCCCATACTTCCCCCTGGAAATATATAGTCAATTTTGATGGTTAGTTGATCCGTGGTTGCAGGCCCAGCTCTCTTGCCTTTCTCAATATCGTATTCCAAGCCTTGTGGTCTTTTAGCGTTGAGGCTGCCAGATCCTGTGTGATCCTGATTGGTGCTCCTTGATATTTGAATTGTCTCTGTCTGCCTTCTTGTAAGATTTTTTCTTTTACTTGGAAGCTCTTGAATTTGGCAATTATATTCCTGAGCGTTTTCTTATCTGGATCGAATGTTGCAGTGTTCTATGGATCATTTCAATGTCTATATTGCCCTCTTGTTGTAGGACTTCAGGGCAATTTTGATTTATAATTTCTTTTTGTATGGAGTCCATGTTTCTATTAATTTCTGGTTTTTCTGGAAGACCAATGATTCTCAAATTGTCTCTTCGAGATCGGTTTTCTTGGTCTGTCACTTTCTCATTGAGATTTTTCATGTTTCCTTCTATTTTTTCAGTCTTTTGACTTTGTTTTATTTGTTCTTGTTGTCTTGAGAGATCATTAGCTTCTAATTGTTCTATTCTAGCCTTTAGAGACTGGTTTTCCTTTTCAATCTGGTCATTTCTGGTGTTCAATTTGCTTATCAGTTCATTTGATTTCTGAGCCTCACTGTCCAATTGCAAGATTCTACCTTTTAAATTGTTATTTTCTTGCCAGATCTCTTTCATCTTCCTCAAAATCTCAGTTTTGAACTCTTCCATAGCCTGTGACCCGTTTTCCTTATTTGAGGAGGGTCCGGATGCTTGTTTGTTCTCCTCCTCTGTTTGCTTGGTTGTCTGGATTTTCTCTGTGTAAAAGTTGTCGAGTGTTAAAGACTTCTTTTTCTTGTTGTTAATCTTTCTCTTCTGAACTTCCTGAATCTGGGTAGCCATTATTAGCCCAGCAGCTTCTCAGCTTTATCCTCGCACTCAGCGACTGTCTGCGGTCTTTTGGCTCCTGAGGTCTGAGGTCTGGTTTTTTCCCCAGGTCAAGCCCCCTGGTATACCCCCTCGCTTGATCCTCTGCCGGAGGTTTCTTTACCAGTCTCAGGGTGCTGCTTCCACAGTTGTATACCTGTCTGCACTGGTTCCCCACTCAGAGTTTCAGAGCCTTAGCTCGCAGCTGTGTCTGCCTCCACCCGCGCCTCTGCCTGAGCCTGCGCTCTATGCCCACGCTCAGAGTTTGTGCTCGTTCTTTAGCTTTTTGGGGGCCTAAATCTTGCTGCTCTCGGGAATAGTCCCTGGAGCTGCCAATGACTCGATAGGTGCCCCAAACTTGCTCTATTTCTTTTTAACTGGCTTCGGCGCTGCAGGTGGTGTGTGTGTGTGTGTGTGTGTGTGTGGGTAGTTGCTCAGCCCGCGATTTAGTGAGAGCTGTTTCACCCCTTTATAGCATGGAAATGTCCCGATTCCACATACCTTCCACGCTGCACCCTGTTGTGGGGTTCCTCCGTTTGTCTGGACTTGTTTTTATGTCTCCTTGAGGAGTCTTGTATGTTTCGGTCAGGAGAGGTTAAGAGCTGCTTTTTACTCTGCCGCCATCTTAACCCAGAACCCCTATAAAACCCTCACTTGACCTTTCTAAGTCTTTCTGTAATATGATGATAATAGCATCTTATTATTTACCTCAGAGAGTAATTGGGAGGATTGAATGTAACAATGTATAAAAATATTTTTGTGAACTATAAAGTGATATGTAAATAATAGTTATCATTGAATGTTGGCAATATGTTGGATTTTTGCATTTGGAGACATTTCTCTAAGAAAGCTGCTATCATCCATAGTGATGCTGACCCAAAGCATGGACAGTGAAAGATCTTTCTATTTTTTATATTTCAACTGCTTCATTTGCTTCAAGTTCCTTTTATTAGGCCAAATAGCCTGGTGCCTGAAGAGTCCCTAATGGTGGCCAGTATCTATGCATAACAATCTTCCATGCATATGAAATAGACTTTTGTACCTTGAGAAATTCCCTTTAAAATAACACAGTACTAGCCTGAACTAAACAATGAACTAGAGAAGATCTACTGATTGTGATTGCCAGATAATGTAATAGTTTTGAAAATATTGAATTACTTTGGAACATTTTACTAGGAGATATAATTTGAATAAATTTTTCTTATATCTGAAGATAATACTTATTTCTTACTATGTGCAAAATTCTGTTCTTGGCACTTTAGGGAATAAGAACTGTATCAGATAGAATCTCTTCTTTCAAGGTCAGGACTATGGAGCAGGGTAACTGTAATATATTGTAAAAACTACAAAGTGAGGGAGGATGTAAGTACCAAATGATAAGTACAAACAAAAATAGGAGTTCAAAATAGAGGGGGAAGTATATGAAGGAGAAATTATATCATCCAGCTCTTGCAGAATAAATGTAGGGATGGATGAGAATACCCCCTCCCACCTCATAGTATTGAAATTTTTAAGAGCAAATCAGCAGCTTCAGGAAAGAATAAAGTATTTTGGGGAAGTATTGGAATTGTATTTGGTTTATACCTCTGATAATCAAAATGTAGGCTAAAGATATAGCTCAACCCAGTCATGGACAAAATATTCCTTGGACATGGGTAGGTAGTAAAGCCCTAGAGTTATGGTCTAAAGAAAGGACTTTAATAAAGAACACAGAGAAGGACCATACTATAAATCTATTCAGAATTAACTGGATAATATAGGACTTTATAGTTGCCTAATTTATATATGAAAAATCTCCTAACATTCAGGGAATTCTGACTTGATTTCCCTTAAAAATTCAGGTATTCATAATGTTTTTGAAAATGGTATCTTTCCTATTATATTACTGTCAGTCTCTCTTATAAGATCTAGATATTGGTATGTATTTAATGAAATAATGTATGAAAGCATTTCATACATTTCAAATACCATGTAAATGTGTTGTTATTGTTATGGGATACATAATTGATGAAATAAATAAAGTGAATTACAGGTACAATTCCACATAGGCATAATATAATATTCTATATTATTATAATCAAATGTCAACAAAAGAGATCATTTCTATGGTTTCTTTTAGCAAGAAAAAATGTGATCTAAGTTGTATTTGTAGAATATATTTTATTTTGCCAAAGACAGTATGACAGGTAAAAGAACATTAGTTTGATACAGAAAGACCAAATGAACTGTTCATCTCTAAAAGGGAATAAAATAGAAAATGGAATAATGGACTCTTGGTTTTTGTCAGAGTAAAACTCCTTAGACCTAAAAAAATATGTTTGGTCAGAAACTCAGCAATCAGATCATTAAGGCTTCACACTGAAAATGGAGAGTGAGGGGGGGAAATGGTGCAATAAAACTGTAAATTTGGATGCAGGGGTTGGGTGATATAGACTGTAGAAAAGGTCCTAAATAATGTACAGGAGAAAAGCTTTGAGATTAGTTTATATAATACGTATGGCCTTAAATGTCTATGTAACAATGTTCAATGTATAGATAATGAAATTCTTTTTAGATATTAATGCAAAGAACTAAAATTAACCTTGCAGTGAAGTACCTTGCAGTAAAATTAACCTTGCATTAAGACATGATAGAATGGAACTTGCGACTGAAATATAAGAATATATAAATATATGATACTGAAAAGAAATAGATATGAAAAAGTAGCATACTAGATATATTTATGGTTTGCTGTATTTACAACTCCATCTCACAGAAAATAAAGAAATAAAAAAAGTTAAGGCAAATGGCTACTCTGCACCTAATTATGACCAACAAGTAGAAAATGGTTGGTAGAGCCTAAACTAGAATGGGACAAAGGAAGTGTCAACCTTGAAAAACACAAAACTATTAGAGTACTTAGAAAGAACAAATCTTTAATCAGGACAAGAAAGACAATGGTCTGATTGGCCATTACACAGAGTCAAGCATTAGACACTACACAGAGAAAAAGCTCTGGGACTCTAGGAACAATGTCTCTGGGGAAAAATCCCCTTGAAAGGGAATTTTTCCAATAAACTGAAGAACCTGGGGTCTTATATACCTTTTTGGGGAAATAAAGGACAGAAAGGTTCAGTTAATTGACTTTACAATAGACACAAGGGAAGGAGGAATCCAGTCAGGGACTGGACTACCTGGAAGAGGCTTCTGATACAATGGGAGAAACTTCTAAGATAAAAGAGTACTTAAGATTTGATTATATCTAATAATTCTATATAAGCTGAGATCATTGGGGACTTTAACGTTTATTGTTCAGTCTAAGACAGTCTGGGACTTCCCTTAAAGTAAGTTCCCAAGGGACTGGGGCAAACTTGGGTGTGGAAGTCCAATTCAAGAAATAGAGTCATGATAGGTCCTTTTATCTGGATTCCCTACGTGACCAATCCAGGCTGAGGCAGTCTTTGTGTTTGGTCCTGGTAACCTGAACCCTGAAAAGCTCTGGTACCAGCAGGTTGGTTAATCCAAAAACAATTTGACCCCTCCAGGAGGCTAATTGGAAGTCATTTAGAGAAATAGAGTCTGTAATAGATATTTCATTTGGATCCCATTACAAAATCGTCAGCAAGTAAAATAATATAATTACATGTATGATTTTTTCTGCACTTCATGTCAGAACACAGACAGAATGGGTTATCTAAGGTAAAAATCTGAGACTCCTTTTTTGACTCCTTTTCAGATCCCTACCTTTTCTTAATATTCTCATTGGAAAGCTTTGAGTCCTTAGCAAACCAACAGTTACAAAGTTAACAATTTCTCTCCTTGATAATTAAGAAGCCTGAACTCCAAAAAATATATTACTTAGACAATCAAGGTCAGAAACAGACAAAGCTAGACAAAACTTCATCTGACCAGGTGCAATCCTGTAAATCAAGAGTACAGGACTCAATTTGTGCAATCCTGTAAATCAAGAGTACAGGACTCAATTTATTTAGAATATCTATAGAATGTAGCCACTATGCCCCAAATTGGCCTTCTGCTAATGAGCAGATGAAATTTGGCCTTTGACCCTTGACCTATCTTTCTACCTTTAAGCCTCTAATGAGTTTTTGTATAATTTGAAACCCTTTCACAGCTGTAATTCTTTCTCTGTGCTCTTTGTGTGAAATTAGTATATATTAAACTCAAGACTCCATGGTAAATTGGAGCAGTTATGAGCTAAGCATTTAGTCTGACTGCTCTCATTAAACGCCACTCAGTATCCCTGGAAATATAGAGCTGGTCCTCTATACTTGGGGGCGTTCCATAAAGTAGACAGTGGCCATGCTCTGATGCATCAAAATTTAGAAATCATTAAAATTTATTTATTAGATTGTTTACTTTTAAAGTAAATCCACACAACATTATCTAGGCAAATAACTTTGAAAGAATTCAGAACTCTGATGAACATAATAATCAACCATGATTACACAGGGTGAATAATGAAACATACTTATACTACTTTCTAAGAGAGATATTATGGACGTTAAATATGTAAAATGTCATACATTTTGGGTACCATTTTAGAATGATATTATTTTGAGTTATTATACATATTTACAAGTCATTCAATAAGCCTTAATTTTTTGAAAATCCTTACCATCTCTTAGAATTGATACTAAGTATAGATTCCAAGGTGGAAGAACAATAAGCACTAGGCAATTGGTGTTAAGTGACTTGTCAAGGGTCACACAGCTAGGAAATATCTGAGGTAACATTTGAACCTAAGTCCTCCTCTCTCTAGAGCAGGCTCTCAATCCATTGAACCACCTAGCTGCCCTTCAAGGAACAGTTATTAAATACTTAGGATCTGACAATGTACTAAATTCTGAGGATACAAATACAAATAAAAGCAAAGATTCTCTCTCCCTTCTTGGAACTTATATTCTAATGGCAGAAGGTAAGACAAAAAGAGCTGGAAAACTGGGAGAGAAGATAAAAGCTTGGGGACAATTTTAGAGAAGAGGATAAAGAACCCAGAGGGGTTGATCTAGGCCCTTTTTAAAAAATGGAGGTTCTGGAAGGAACACCCCAATGGGAAAAGGGGGCCCCAGGAGCAAAGGAATCTTAAGAGTAAGAAGGCTTCAAATGAGAGATCATAGGAGTCAGGGAAACTTGCAGAGTTGAGGAATGGGAGTAAAACCTAGAGTCAGAAGTGGAACCAGGAGAAGAAAAAAGGTACAAAATGTTAAACAATTTATAAGTAATTGATAATTTAAAAAATTATATTTTGAAAACCCTTTCACCGGTATATAAACCACTTAGAAAGAATAACAGTTCAAAAAGGCAGCTACCAGATAACCAGGTGAAATCCTCTCTGCTCTGACCCCTTTGTTCCTCAATTCCTTTGAAGTTTTACAAAGAGGAATGCCCAGGGTAAGTTGAAAGGGATGGCAGGCAAGTGAAGCTGAGATAGGATATAACTTAGAAGGAATTTTGGGCCATAACTCAGGTAGAGTTTGGACTAAGAGAAACTGAATGGTAACAAAAGAAAGACTATTAAAAAAAGACAGAAATGCCTAAAGGCTTTTCTGGGTAGCTAGCTGGGCAAAGCTGGATGAGCTTTCCATTACAAAAGACTTCAAAATAGCCTAAGGCTGTAAGCTTTTTAGTATGGAAACCTGAAGTGATCATGGAAGGAAACACTCTGCCTTGCTAGACCAGCAGAAAATAGAAGAGAATAACAGCAATAGCATTTCAGGGACATGTCCAGCAGATGGCCTCATAGAGCATCAGCAGCTTTAGTAGAAAATCTAAGAGAGATCTGAGATGTCCAAGAGAAAGTAGCTCACTACTTTCTGAAAATCTGAGCTGCAATAGGCCCTGTTTATGTGAACTCAGTACAAGAGAATTCATGACACCATGATTGTCCATTTTAAAAAAGAAGAAGAAAAACATGCAAAATAAATAATTTTAGATAAGCCCTAAATCTGCACCATTTTCCCAAGAAGCATAAAGTCCAGCAGCAATTCACCCAATCATGCTCATTCTGTCTTTGAAAAAAGTTAGTGTGACTTATTACATTGTTTTGCACCAATCATTAGCTCCCCCATCAGTCTTGTCCAGAGTACTTACTTGTAAAAAATCATGTCCTAATCAAAGCAGTGCTTCTTTTTTTCATTAACATTATTTAGTTATTAATAGCCCCAAAGTACAAGAATAGTGATGCCAGGAGCTGAGAAGCCTAAGAAAAGCCGCAAAGTGCCTAGCTTTGTTCATATAAGAAATACTTATTAAATAATGGAGTTTGCTATTATGCATGTTCTTAAACTTATACAAAGGGTCTTGGACTCTATTGGTCTTGTAAAGTGAGGTCCTCTACATGAGAAATAAGAGCTTTCCAGACACTGGGTATAGACTAAACAAAGTCATGGAGATATGAGATGGAATGTCTCATAGTGTTGTGGGGGTGAGCCCCTGGGGTTCAGGATGGGTACCCTTTGCAAGAATGCAAGACCCCAATACTTAGCTTAAAAATAGAGACAAATTTATTAATTTAGAGAGTAAGATTGAAAGGTTGGGAGACAGGTTCAAGAGTCTACAATGCCTCCTTGAGGGGATGGATTCTGGGTCTTTTTTATACTCTATTGACAGCAGGTGCTAAGTGACTGGAGAAGGGTATGAATTCAGGCAGAAGTGGGGGGAATTGATTACCTGGTGGGGTCAGAGTGGTGTTTTATGTTCCGAAGACATTGGGTTTGGTTGGGCATAGTTTAGAGGACAAGTAGATGTCCTAGATTACAAGCTGATGATATCAGGGCATGACCAGAATATATATTTGTGTATATCTGTGTCCATCTCGAAATCTAGGGGAAAATCCAAGAGGAATATTTCTCTCAGGGGTCTTTCTTATCATGAGTCTTCGATGTTCAGGGTCACCTTTTCCTCAACCTTTACAAGAATGCAAGGAAGGAAAGGAATTTTCCTGCTTACAGTTTGTCAACTTGGAATCTAGAAACCCTCAAGTTTGTAGTTGCTTGAGATCTGGAGACCCCCAAGTTTGACCTTGTTACATGAGATTTTCTCCAGGAGGGAAATCCCAGACTCAGGAATTTCAGATTAACAATAGACCTTAGAGTACTTGGTGGTCACAGTTAGATAGGGCTGGCTGACCTAATCAGATGTTAAGTTACCCCTTGGTCCTGGTAGTTTCTTCCAATGTAGGGAAGTCCTTTTCAGGTGGCTCAGCCCTAGACTATATATTTCACTTTTGTGTCCATTATAAAGCATCAGCCTCTCCCTGATAATCCTGTCTTAAACTTCTCATTTCTTTGTAGCCCTTTGTAAAGCCAATCATAGTTCCCAGTTCCCAGTTCCCCAGGAGGTATATAAATTCCTCAAATTCTATAGTGCTTTGGAGGTATGGTCTCCCAAGGAGATTTCTCCCAGGGATACTGTTGCCAGAGTGCTAGAGTCTTTGGCTCTGTGTGCCTTCAGGTGCTTGATTTTGGGTAGAGGCCTAAATATTGAAAACTATCCCTCTCCTGATTGAAGATTTATTTTTTCTGACTATTTAATAGTTCTGTGTTTTTTCCCAAGTTAACATGTTTGACCTTAAAGTACTTCAAAGGGAAACCCAGAGTCCCTTGCCAATGGGAGTATGTGAAGTGGAAGTTTAAGGGATCTTGAAGTATCAAAATTTATCCTCTTTAGCTACTATTCAAAAAGACCAAGAAAAACTTTCTTTAAAAATGGAATATATTTTTTGAGAGATAGAAAAATGTGGAGCAATGGCTCACTTCGACATTAGACTTAGATATAATGTTCCCCAGGTTTACAGAGAGATGTGTGGCCATGCCTCTAGTCATTGACCTGAGACAAAATGACTCCTGTTACAATGTTCAAAGATTTACAGATATTTTTAACTTTTAGGAAAATACAATAGACTTGTTTTACACATTCAAGTCTTCCTTTTATTTTGAACATTTTAAAGAAATGGTCTAGAGTGGCAGACAGGTTTTAATCCACAATATTAAATTGATTAACTTTACAGTGGATACAAAGAGAGGAGGAGTTCTGGATTACCTGGTAGAGGCTGATGTTTTATAAGGGATAGAAGAGGATCATTCCAGCCTTGGGGCTTGACCACCTGGGAGAAGCCTCTGATACAATGGGAGAAACTTCTAAGACAAAAGAGTACTGAAAATTTGATCACTGGGTACTTCAGGGTCTAAGACAAGGTCATCTAGGACTTCCCTAAGGCAAGTTCCCAGACAAACTCCAAGGATCAAGACCAAAATATTTACTGGTGAAGGATGGGGTGGGGTAATCTTGTCTTGAAGGGAGAAGGATCAGGGGTAGAGGAAGGAGCTTTATTAACTTCCACTGGGTTAATTTACTGCTATTATTCTTATAACATATCTTGAAAATAACATACTAATTTTTCACTCCACAAAGGGTTAAGTTTGCTTGGAATAAAGAATGAGCAAAAGGAACTAATATGATGTAATGCTGGGAAGGTAAATGAGAGATTTAAATTCCAGGGTGTATATCTATTCATATGTGCCTGCATAAACACTTGACAATCTGCTGTGAAGCTAAGATCATTGGTATAAATCCCCTGACATATATGATCAGTGTCATCAAATATGTAAAGGGCTGCTGGATGGAACAGAAATTACATTTATTTTGCATAGCTCCAGAAAATAGGCATTGTGGAACCTAGAGTCAGAATTAAAAATCCAGACCCCTGTATAACATTATAGTGAAACAGACTTGTCTGTAGGAATTCCTAACTTACAGACCTTTGGTTCCCAGACCTCTCCCCCTTAACTGAAGGAACACTTACCTTCCAGACCTCTCCCCTGCTGGAACTCCTTCCTTCCTTCCAGACCTCTCTGCTGAAGGAACACCTACCTTTAAGACATCTCCCATCCTGCCCCCTGCTGCCTACCACTCTATAAAAAGCCAGCTCAGCACAACTTGTGGTCACACATCAGCCTTTCAGATGTGAGACCCTTAGGCAATAAAGTCCCTTTGCATTTTGCATTGTTGGTTCAGATTCATTTTTTGGGATCAGGCTCTGGGCACTTCAGCATAAACTCAAAGTAGGGAAATTACAGAAAGATGAATTTTGACTCAATAGTGGTAAGAACTTTGTAACATTGAGAATAGCTCAAAAACTTGAATAGGCTCTTTTAAAAGTTGTAAATTACTTTCCATTGGAAATATTAAAGTAGAAACGGAGTGATCTTTTATCAGGGTTGATAAAGAGATGATTCATTAATATAGTAGTGCCATGGATAAATTTCTAATGTTTTATTATTATATTTTATGAAATTTTTGTCTTGAAATGAAAGTGGATTTTCCATGGAGCTCATCGAAAAGGAATCAGTATGACAGTGATATCACAGTTCATATTTTTACTGATACTTTTCAGACTATGGTTGCTAAGATATTCTTTATAACCTGGGGTTACAGAAACTTGAAGAAATCTTTCTTAAAAATAAAATATAAATTACTGATTAATTTTAAGAAAATCTTTATATTAACTTCAGTAATATGTTCTTGTTTTTGTTATTGTTATTATAATATACTCTAGTGCAATGATAGGTAAACTATTCCCTGTGGGCCAGATCCAGGCCATAGTTTTCCCATCACTACCTTAAGCAATTCCCTTATCACTACATCTGGATGTGGGAGCGTAGTCATTAGGGAATTGTTTAAGGCAGTGATGGGGAAACTATGGCCTGGATCTGGCCCACAGGGAAAGTTTGCCCATCACTGCTCTAGTGCTACAAGGTCCTGGACAGGGAAAGAAGAGAGAGGGAGCCTCCTATCTTGAAATGCCAATCCACTTAAAACCAGCTAGTCTTCTACTCAACCACTGATGACCTTGCTTTATGGAACCCCCAAATTTACCTTTTTTCCCTTTGGAACTTGCCTTTAGAGAAGTCCCAGACTGACCCTAGTATTTGACTGAACAATGGACAATTAAGCATCCATTAAACACCCTGAATGGGAGTGACAGAGATACTTAAACTCAAGTACCCCTTTTGACTTGTTAGCCTCTCTTGGGTCACTACCCTGGTACCTCAGTCTAGGGCTATAGCTTCTTTCCCAAGCTTGCTTGTAATCAGGCAATGTGTTTCCTTTCCTTCATTTCACAGAGTATATATAGTACCCCAAGTTCTTCAATTCATTAGAAAATCCCCTTTTGAGGTACATTTTCCTGGAGACAGTGTTCTCAGCTTCCCAAAGCTTGTCTCTGTATGGTATCTTGTGTGTGAGTGTACAGTGTTGGATAGAGCATTGTCTTCCTTGTCCTGTTGGCATGGGCATTGTACCCCCAAAACTATAGAAATATTTTAGGCAAACTATAAGCAGGGAAATTCCTTTGCTCCCTTACCTTCTTATGACTCCTAACCCAAAACATCTGATAACTCCTAAAAGACCCTGAGAGAATTATCCTCCTTGGATCATCCTTTAGATGGACAGAGAGAAACACTTCCTTGATATCATCAAGTTGTATCTCATACATCCATTCTGTCCCCTAAACTATGAGGGTCACCCCCTATGTCTTCAGGCAGACCCGGTCAGGTGACCAAACTCCCCCACCAGATGTCTGAGTGTTTACCACACTAGAGTCACCCCACACCATGATACAACATCGTGTCCTCACTGTTGTAAAGAGTATAAAAACCCCAGAACTGAAGCATTCTGGGAGCAACCCCCCAGGGTTGTTCCACTCATGCTGTCTTGCTGGCCAAAATTCTACATACTAATAAATCTCTCTCTTTTTACTTTTAAACTAAGTTTTGGCATCTTGCATTCTTGCAGAAAGTATCCTTCAGGAACCCAGGGGTTCACCATTTCATGCCATAACATTTTGGCACCCAACATTTTTGGCTCTCCTGCAAGCTACTCCTGTACCCCGGATCGTCCACAAGATCACAGCTTCTCAGGTAGGAATGAGCCTTTCTTGAACTCCTGAAACCTCCATCTTTTGGGTGATATCTTTGTGGGTCCTCTTTCGCAGTCTCTCACATCGGCCTCAAAAGTCAGTCTAGCCTGGTTGATGGTTTTGGGGTCTATCGACTCCCCTTCTCAATATTAGAAGACATTTTGGTGTAGAGGAGTCTCTTGAGTCAGTGTTATACTGAGTGATCTAAGCTGGCAACTCTGTGGATGCACAGTTGTTGACCCTCTGGTGTGGAACTGGCCATTCTGCATCAAAATGGGACAGAGACAGAGTGTACCCTGAGATTTCCCTTTTGGGTGTATACTTGAAAATTGGGGGGAATTGTCTCTAGACACCTTGAGAAAAAAGAAACCAATTTTTTTTTTTGTAATTTTGAATGGCCATGCTACTCCTTTGATAAGTAAGAGACATGGCCTATCCATGACACCCTAAATTTTAATACCATCCTCTACTTACAAATTGAACAAATTTTTTTTAATCAGGCCTAGACAGCTTGTATCCTCCTTTGGGTAGTGGCTGTGCTGGACTTTCTCCCTTTTCAGTCTGGGAAACCACAGGTGTGGAGTGTCTATTAACCTGGACATTGTCTACAGCCAATACTTCACTCTCCTGAGGAGAGGCAGGGACAGCTCTACAACCATTCTCAGCTCAGAAGAAGCTACTATCGCCCCTTTTCCCTGTAGATATTTGGAGAAGGGGAGATGGCATGGGCATTGTACCCCCTTAACTCAGGCAAACTGTAAACAGGGAAATTCCCTTTCTCCTTTCTGTCCTTGTGACTCCTAACCCAAGAACATCTGATAATTTCTATAAGACCCTGAGATTATTATCATCTTTGGATCCTCCTTTAGATTGAGATGGATATAGAGATGCACCTCCAGGATACACCTTGATACCATTGGGCTGTATCTCAGGCATTCATCTGTTCCCTAAACTATGAAGGTCTTCAGGCAGACCCTGGTCAGATGAACGAACACCCCCTGAATGCCTGAGTGTGTATCATTCTAGAATCACCCCACACCATGACACAATATCATGTCCTCACTATTGAAAAGAGTATAAAACCGCAGAATTGAAGCATTATGGAAGCAACCCTCCAGGGTTGTTCCACTCATGCTGTCTTCCTGGCCAAAATTCTACATTACTAATAAATTTCTCTTTTTACTTTTAAGCTAAGTTTCGGAGTTTTGCATTCTTGCAAAAGGTATCCTTCCCAAACCCAGGGGTTTACCATTTCACCCCACAACATTGTTTCAGGACTTGTTCTTTCTAACTACTTTTGTTCTGTGTTTTTCAAGGTTTATAGCATTGAAATATAGAAAATAAAGAAACCATAGAAAATACTATTTACTGGGTTTTTACTACCATCACCCCTTCTACCCCACCAACACTGGTTATTATTGTTCAGTTGTTTCAATCATGTCGTACTCTTTGTGACTCCATTTGGAGTTTTCTTGGCAAAGGTATTTGTGTGGTTTGCCACTTGTTTCTCCAGCTCATTTTACAAATGAAGAAACTGAGGCAAATAGAGTGAAGTGACTTGTTCAGAGTCATCTAGCTAGTAAGTGTCTGAAGTCAGATTTTAACTCAGGAAAATTAGTCTTCCTGACTTCAGGTCAGATATTCTATTCACCAAGCCACATAGCTGCCTCCACCAACACTCATAAAAGTCCATAAACTTTAAAGTTTTAAAAAGAGAAGATGAAAGGGCTTTGATTGCCCACTCTTTCACTGTTAATTGGTTAAAACAAATAACCCAATTGGGGATTTAAAATGGATTTACTACATACTTCAGTAAATCCACTTGATAATGGATGAGTGAGGGGATGGTTAAGGTAAAAGAAAGGATAAAGATCATATATCTTATAATGATTCTGGTCCCAATAATGGAAATGCCAGTGTACTTACTCTTCTTGATCTTCTGCCTCTTTATTTTTCTTTTAACTGATCGTAGGACCATAATTAAATTACTTACATAGGTCAAGAAAACCAATACCTTCATTTTATAGATGAATAAATTGAAGCCCAGAGTTTTTAAGTGACTTGTAGGATCTTACAGCTAAATGTATCTGAGGCTTGATTTGAAACCTGTTTCTAAGTTCAGTGTTCTGTCTATATCTACTACAAGCTTTCTCTCAGAATGTCAACCTTTGTATTGACTTATTTCACTTGCTGAGGATTTCCCTGATTAGGTTCAGGATCCTTGTCCCTACTCTACAGCCCTCAGTTAAGGGCCTAAGTTTATGGGCATGTATCTTCTCCTAGAGTCCCCCTAGACTGCTTTGTCATTGGACTGTTCACACAAAGGGGGTCTAAAGGAGGGAAATATAAGTCTATTATGCTCACCCCTTTTGACTACAGCGGTAAAGATTTTTCTTTATATGGATGGAAAGTGTCAATGTGGAATCTAGAAACCCCAAACTTGTAGCCTAGTAAGATCTGATGAACCCCAAGTTTTAGGGTTAGTTTGTAAGCTAGAGACCCCCAGTTTGTCTAGGGAGAGGTCTCCCCAGGAAAGTTTCAGATTTAGCTAGTCTCAGATTGAACAATAGATCCTAAGATAAATGATAATCTCAGTTAGGTGGGGCTAAGCAAATACTAAATTTCCTCTCATCTTAGAAGTTTTCTCCATTGTTATTAGGCCTGTTCCCAAGAAGATCAACACTTGGGCAGATACCATCCTTTTAGTATCCCTTGTCAGGTAGGACACTAGCCTCTGGCAATGGTTTCTTTCCCAAGCCTGTCAACTAGTTTAGATACTCCCATTTCCTTGTAGCTCTGGTAATATCAATCATATTTCCCTGTCCCTCGGTTTCCCAAAAAGTATATAAGTTCCCCAAATTCTTTTGTCCTTCTGAGTCATCATCTAGTGCAGTGTCACTCCCAGGGATAATGTCCCCAGAGTCCCAGGGTGTACACCCTGTGAAAGTTTTGTTGCCTAGCTCTGAGTAAAGGGCCAAATTTGGACTTATCCCTTTCCTTATTAAAGTCTTGTTTTTTCTGACTATTTTAGTAGTTCTGTGCTATTTCCAAGTTAACAAAAGTTATCTCTAGATAAATTTTCCACCAGAATGAGTATTGTTATTCTTGTTGTTGATAATATTTTGTTCTACTTTTTCTTCAGGAGGTTTTTAGATGTACTCATTTGTGAAAGGTTTATTTTTGCTGTTAAGTGTGCTAATTTCTGTGTTACTTTTACTATCCTAACTTGAGAATGGGGAACATCGTTTAAAAGAAAAAAAGTTATTCTAAATGAAAGGAGTCCTTGACAGGAAAAATGTTAAGAACTTCTCTTATAAAGCCTATAAAGGGAAAGGGTACTATTCTTGTTCTCTGATGGAAATATTCGCTTTAAGGCAATGAGTTGTTGCCCCAACTTACCCTCCTCCTTCTAGGAGTAGGATCTCAAGGTCGGAGGGTTTATAATCAACACAAAAATAATTACATGATCTTACAATAACGTGAATATCTCATTCTCAGGATTTATTGAGCAGAGGCTTGTTACTTCATTTCCATTTGAGAAATCTAATTTTCTGATGACCATTCTTTGGAACTGTTTAAGGATTCTGAACACTCTAAAACTCCCAGCAGGTGGTGACTGAGATGTCAGATAAGCTCTAGACAAACCTAGTGAATCACCTCCTGCTGGCTGGGAGCACAGGCTGAAGGGAGGGTTGGGAAAACAATGAAAGAGACTATCCAGGACATTTGCTGAGGAAAGAGATAAAGGACACTGCCTGGTCCTTATACCCTTGCTAGCAGGATAAAGTCTCAGTTTTGATTTCAGTCTCAGCTTTCGTGAAATGCCCAAACTTCCTTAACACTTTGGACAAAAGCAGGTTTGTAGCCACCTATTCCTAGAAGGAGGAGGGGGTTATTCCTCTGAGAAAGAGAATACATGAAAAACAATGGAGAAGAGAAAGAAGAATTTAGTGAGTAAGATGACATTTTTAGGGACATATTTTCAGGCAATATGAGGTTTGAACCTATGTCTGGCCAGATAAGTATTTCATATTAGTGTAACATTAGTCTTATGCAAAAGAGGGAGTCTTAAATTAGTTTTATTCAAAATGAAACATCTCAAGAATGCATTTCAAAGGGGCATCTAGGTAGCATAGTGGATAGAGTGCTAGGCCTTGAGTTAGGAAGACCTGTGTTCAAAGCTAGCCTCAAACACTTCCTTGCTTTTGATTTAGGACAAGTCATTTAACCCTGTTTGCCTCGGCCTTGCTCCTCTAGGATAGAGTTTAATAAGGCAGAAGGTAAGGGTTTAAAAATACATTTCATAGCAATTGCAATTGCACCTGAGTACAGAACAATAACTTTTCATTTACCTGGAAATCTTAGCTATCTGGAACAGAGCTAAGAATAAAAAGAAGCAAAACACATTTCTGAGCAGCCCAAATTGCCACAAAATATACATTCTCATGTACCTTTTTGAAAGACAATTCCCATAGGCACTCATTAAGGAGCTACTTATTTTTTTCTTTTGACCATGTTCTAGCAAAGTTGGTTATCTGCTCTCACAGCCTAAAGTAGGTAGAAGTAGCAAATTAGAAGGAAGCAAAGAGTTATTTCTAGAGTAGAGGTTTTTAATGTTCTTTGTGTCATGGATCCCTTTGGCAATCTCATGAAACCTATATATCCCTTTGTGTCCTGACCCCTGTATGACATTATGGGCCCGACCCTTATATGACATTATGGTAAAATAGAATTATCCATTGGAATCCCAACCTTGCAGACCCTCAGTCTCCAGGGACTGACCTCATCTACCCAGAAGACCTTCCCCTTCTCCCTTCGATCTCTTCCCCTCAGGAAATCACCTTATCTACCTTAGGACATCCCCCCCCTTATCTACAAGATTTCCTAACCTAAGGACATTCCTCTACCCTGGTCCATTCTGACTACTACTCCATAAAAACTCTAGCCCAGGCGCAGCTGGGGGTCACTCACCAACTTTAGGTGGGAGACCCTAGCACTAGCTAGACAATAAAGTCCCTTTGCACCTTGCATTGTTGGTTCAAGACTCATTTATTGGGATACTTCTCTGGGCATAACACCTTCTCAGAATTAGCTTTTTAAATGCATAAGATAAAATTCATAGCATTACAAAGGTAGTCAATCATATAGATATACAGCTATCAAAATAATTTCAAAAATAAATTAATGGGCCTCCTAAAATCTTATCCATTGACCTCAGGTTAAGAATCTTTGATCTACAAGACCATCAGCATTAGTCAGAGGAAAATGATAGCAGCAAGACATGACAGACAGCTTGATAAAGGGAGGAAGACAGAAAAAAAAGTATAAAAAGCAGATAAAAAATAACTGGGTCTAGCTAGTATAGTGTGCCTTATGTATCAGTAGTTCCCGAAGGCCTCACTGTAGCATTTAGTTTCATAGTGATAATACTGAGTCATCTAAAAAAAGTTACATTTTGTTAAGTGGTTCTAGAATCTGGCTCAACTCCTAGTTCTCTAGTAAATTGTGTGACTTTGAGCAAGCATATTATCTTTTCAGGACTCAATTTCTCTATCTGAAAAAATGAAGGTGATGGATTTTCAGGAATTCATTATAGTGTTTGTATCATGGACTTATTTGATAGTCTGGTAAAGACTAGACCTCAAGTTGAAGTTTTTAAGTTTAAAAAATAAAAAATTTATAGGTTTATAAAAGAAACCAATTATAAATTGAAATACATTATAGAAATATGTATTAAAAAACAACAATTCACAGTACCTAGGATAAGAACCTCTGGAGATTGTTTCTAAATCCTTTCCTGCCCTAAATCTCATTACTCTGACAAAGTTTACAGTATATCTTAAATATGTATGGTTTGAAAGCGGTTAAAGAGAAATTGTAGCTATCTGGATAATATGTTTGTATATTATCCCAATTCTTGATAACGCAAATTAACGAAGGATATTTGATTGAATGAATCATTCATTTTCCATAAGTTGCTTACTTGGTTTTCCTTCTGTGAACAACATGCCTCCCTCAGGATATGCTCATCACCTGAAATCTCATAATGGAGATTGATCCAGCATTGACACTAGACACCTTCTTGTTATTTGTGCTTTGATCTATTTGTCCTTTAGCTTCTTTTTCCACTTATTGGAGGACTGGAAGGCAGAGCCAAAAATTCCTATCAAAGCCTTCCATTATAGGAAACTAAGAACTTTCCTGCCAAGCTACTCATTTCTCACCAGTTGTTCTGCTTGGGTTAGATTAAATAAACATCATTCTTCCCTCTCAGCCCCCAATGCCTGGTGGCTACCCAACCTTTCAGTTTCTATTTGTATATTTTCTTCTCCCAGCATATTATGAACTCTTTGAGGGTAAGAACTATCTTTTTCTTTTTCTTATTTGTATTCCCAGTGCTTAGCAAAGTGCCTGGCATATAGTAGAGGCTTAATAAACCCCAAGATCCAAGGTTTGGGGGAAAGAACTCACTATTTGACAAAAACTAGACAACAGAATGGCAAAACTGGGCAAACATCAATATCTTAGTCCATATGCCAGGATAAAGTCAAAATGGATATTTGATCTAGAAACAAAGAGTGACACTATAAATAAATTGGGTGATTTATGAATAAGAGAAGAATTTATGATCAAAAAAGACAGAAAATTATGAAAAATGAAATGAATAATTTTGATGACATTAAATTAAAAGATGGTTGTACAAATATAACCAACGCAAACAATATTATAAGGGAAATAACAGAAAAAATTTTATAGCAAGTATCTGTGACAAAAGTCTCATTTCTCAAATTTGTAGAGAGAACTGTGTCAAATTTATAAGAATACAGTATATTCCCCAATTGAAAAATGGTCAAAGGATATGAACTTTGTTGTTTTTTTTTTTAGTTCTATAAGATAATTTTTGGTACTTTGACTGGCATGACCCCAAATAGGTAAATTCATTTAGGTTGAATTGCATTATTGACTATTTGTTAAGTGCTTTCTGTGTGCTGGGGTATGCTAAGCACTGGGGATACTAATAGAAAATAATTCAGTTCTTGCTCTCAAGGGAGAGCTCTCATTCTAAGGGAGAAAACAACATATATGGAAGAGATACTATCCATTGTAGACTTTTCTTTAATTTGTTAGCATTAAAATCCCTGTGCTATCTCTTCCACTGTTAGCAACTTGACTTTGACATGTTAGTATATTTATACTCTTAAAGATAAGAGTAGTCCCTCATAATCATTAATCATGCCTTCTCATCTGATGGAATTCTTGTCTATATCCTCCTGTAATGTCTCCACCCTAGGCTCCACTCAATATGCTGTAAACTTATTTTTTGGTCTCATGACAATGGAGTATGAATAAGGCCATAGTTACCTCCCACATTCCCACAATGTATTCCCAATGTAGTCAGCCTGTTTATTTTTACACTGATATAGCTCTATAATGATATCATAGAATCGTTAGTCTGGATTTGAAAGGAACCTGAGTCTTTTTAGTTGAAGAGTTCAACTTATGATATGATTGCCTTTTTTAATAGTAATTTGATAACTGATTTTAAGTATAATTTGATTCTACATATTTTGTTTTATATGTTGAAAAAAAATCATACTGAGAAAGAAAGTCTCCACTAGACTACAAAAAGTGTCAATGATGCAAAGAAGATCCAGTAAGGTTAAAATGAGTTGCTCAGTGTCTCACAGGCGAGAGGAGCCTATCTTTTTGAGTTTCATTTAAAATAGAGGGTCTTATCATATTGTTCACAGAATTTCTCTATATCTTTATCCTCTGGAAATAGATGTTAGAACTTAAGCTATAATTCTAGGGATTGTGTGTGTCCAGTGAAATCACTTTTCATGTTGCCTTTGAATTCATGATAAAGTCAATTCTAAGATTTCCTTTATTTGTCTCTTTAAGAATAATTTTATAGTTTTTATAATTATCATTATTTATATAACAGTAGAACTTCTCAAATAACTTTGTCTCTAACTCTCATTTGATCCCTGCAACAATCCTACAAACAGAATAAAATCTATAATAGATTATATCTATTATTATCCCATTTTACAGATGAGGAACATGAGGATAAGAGTAGCTTGTCTAAGGTCACACAACTCACAAGTATCTGAAGCATAAATTGAACTCAGGTCTTCCTGACTCTGGGTCTAATACTATCTACTTCAACACATAGCTGCATTTCTTAATAAATTCATACCAATAAGAAGCTTCCTTCTATCTCTTGGAATTCCTGTTATCTTTCAGTTCAGTAATCTCACAACTCTCCAAAATTTTTTATTCAGAGAACTTATAAACACTCATTCAATTAAAAATATTCCATGTTCTTATAGGAAAAAAATCTTAGAGTTTTTGAGGGAGGGTAAGGAATCCCTTTTTGCAGAGAATTTTATTATTATTATTATTATTTTTTAGAAAAATTTTCCATGGTTACAGGATTCATGTTCTTACTCTCCTCTCCCTCCCAACCCCCCCCCCCCAGCCTTTCTGAATTTCCACTGGTTTTTACATGTGTGATTAGTCAAGACCTATTTCCATATTATTGATATTTGCACTGGGGTGGTTGTTTCGAGTCTACACCCCAAATCATGTCTGCATCAACCCATGTGTTAAAGCAGTTGATTTTCTTCTGTGTTTCCCCTCCTGTAGTTCTTCCTCTGAATGTGGGTAGTGTTCTTTTCCATAAGTCCCTTAGAATTGTCCTGGGTCATTGCATTGCTGCTAGTATAAGAGTCCATTAGATTTTACCACAGTGTATTAGTCTCGGTGTACAATGTTCTTCTGGCTCTGCTCCTTTCACTCTGCATCAATTCCTGGAGGTCTTTCCAGGTCACATGGAATTCCTCCAGTTTATTATTCCTTTGAGCACAGTAGTCTTCCATCACCCGCATATACCACAATTTGTTCAGCCATTCCCCAATTGAGGGACATATCCTCATTTTCCAGTTTTTTGCCACTACAAATAGCGCGGCTATAAATATTTTTATACATGTCTTTTTCCCTATGATCTCTTTGGGGTACAAACCCAGCAATGGTATGGCTGGATCAAAGGGTAGGCAGTTTTTTAGTGCTCTTTGGGCATAGTTCCAAATTGCCATCCAGAATGGTTGGATCAGTTCGCAACTCCACCAGCAATGCATTAATGTCCCAATTTTGCCACATCCCCCCCAATATTCATTACTCCCCTGCTGTCATTTTAGCCAAACTGCCAAGTGTGAGATGGTATCGCAGAGAATTTTAAAAGATGAAAGTAGCAGGATGTACTAGATGACTCCTGAAAGTTAAAGAGAAGGAGAAATGAGCAAACTGCCTAGGCAGAAGGAAACTAGATTTCAAACTAATGATCTGCCAGGAAAAATATTGCTTTTCCTTATATATCATTTGATGTTCTCTCTACATCTAAGTCAATGATTTTATAATAGATGATGTAATGTCCCATTAGAGAATATCATTCCTAAGCCTTAATTTTCTCATCTGTAAATTTATCATAAAACTTGTGCCATTTACATTAAAGAGTTGTGAGGAAAGTGCTTTATGAATATTTTTAAAATCATAAAACACTACAAAAATATGAGTAATTATTGTTATTATTATAAAAAGTCTTGACTGCTGTAAAGATTAAAATTAATATACAATAACTAAGTAGTTTATTTTATAAAGCTTATTAGTAATAACGAAAGTAAGAAAGCTAGATAAACCAGCCTGGTCATGAAAGAAGAGAACAAGAGGGAGAAGTTTCAGTACTTATAAACAAACAACGTAAGTACTCACCTAAATAGAAAGGAAAAAGATGCTGGGTAATTCAGAAAGGAATTCTGGAGAACGTAGTTGAAAAAGTACAAAATTCTCTAACTATATACTGCTCATATTTCTATGAGATCTTGAACAAATATAAGGAAGCTTTAAAAATCCCCAAATTTCTTTATTTTAAAATTTTGATTTCTGCCTATTTATCTCTTTACTTCTTTATAATCAATGGCAAAACTGACTTGTAAAATTCCTCTCCCTTCCCTGACATTCAGTAGAGATGATAATGAGCATAACATTTTCAAAGGGAAAGGAACAAGAAGGAGACAGAGAGGCACCAGAGCCAGGTGAATATTCACTAGCTGGATAATCTGTTCTGTTGGATAGTGAATGGCTGACTCTAGCTCTAAAAATTAATAAATCTAGGAAACAGTTGAAAAAAAAAAGACAGAACAATGTTTCTGATATTTGAGGAAAGGTTAATGTTAATTAGTATGGTACTTCAAATAAAGAGAATAAAAACTGCGGCCATATGTTAGATTAAAATGAATAACTCCAGGTTCTTATTTTCCATAGAGTTTATTAATGATCATTTGAAATAGAGAAAGCAGATATATAGAGATTTAAGGCTAATCTAACCTAACTGACCACATGTTTCTCCACAAGGCTGCCTCGCTCAGCCATGATCCTTCCACAACGCCTCCAAGGGAATAAAGAGAGCAGGTGTGTCTTTATCCTTTCTCTTGAACCTGGATCCTTAACCAACCTGGACCCATAACTTTTAGGTCTGGGTCATGTTCCTATCTTCACCTGTGACTTGTGTGAAATGTTCACATGACATCCAGTCATGCAGGGAGGTAGGGATGAGCCATGGGAGAGGGGAGCTGATTCTATCTACACACACAGAACAGCCTTTATGTAAAAATAATGGACAAATATTTATGGCCCTAAAAGGAGGCGTCTCTTTGTTTTTTGTGTTTCTATTGGAAATAGTGTTTTGTGGAGTTCTCTAAAATTACAAACAAAACCTTGAGATCAGTACATTGTAGTTTGAAAAATAAATTTTGTCAACTGGCTAATAAAAAAACAATTAACTTTGCTTTTGAATTAGGAGCAGTTAATCATGTTATTCAAAGACTGAATGATAGATCCCAAAATGTCATTCTTTTATTTGGTGGCATACCTTTGCAATTCAGTGTAGAAAAAAATAATTTTGGCAGACTATATTCTGTTAGCACCAGCCAAAGTGTATTATGGTGTAAATTGTCCTGAACAAGGAGCCTAGAGACCAGGCGTCTAAACTTAGGTCCACTTACTAACATGAAATTGAATAAGTCATTGAATACTATTTTCCTTGTCTATAAAATATTGACTGCTTGGGGTGGGGAAAAGACCTTTAATTTTATTGATAGAGCATAGTGACTACTTGTAGTAGGTAGTTTATAAATGTTTGTTGATTGATTGATTATAGGGAAATTTTAGTGAGGAAATTACCTCTAATATAGTTCTATAGATACTTTGTAATTTATAATCTTTGAGAGTTGCCTGCAGTTACTGAGATGTTAAGTGACTTGTGTAGGTTAAATGACAAATAGTATGTGTCAAACGTAGGAATTAATATGTTGGTATTTATATCAAAGTTTGCAAAGAATATCAAATACATTATCTCATTGGAGTCTCAAGGTGACCTGAGAGCGAGTTATTACAAGTATTATTAGCCCCATTTCACAGATGAAGAAATTGAGGTTTAGGAAAATTTAAAAGATTTGCCCATGGACATATAGCTAGCAAGCTGAAGAGTCAGGATTTGAAACAGGACTTTAAGAATCCAAGTTCATCATTATTTTTACTATGTCTCACTGACTCTCCAGAAGGATGGTTTAATTTATACTCAAGTAACCTATCAAATCTAGCATTCTACAATCCTCTGGAATTTGTATCATGAGTCAAAAAGAGTACAGCGAAGGCAGAGATTATATATGGATTAGAACTAACCCTCACCACCAGACAAATAGCTCAAAGAATTCTGATTGTATTAGATGTTGTTTGAAGTGCCTTCTACCCAGAAGTGTGTTGCTAAAAGTTTAACAACCAGCTTTCTGGGAGTGAAAATATATGGCATGCATTTTAAAGTTTAATATGCATTATTAGCACTTTCTCCATCACTTTCTTAAGTCTAGACAATCAAAAAATAATGTCTATTTCTAATTTGAAGTGTTTGTGATTTCTAATTTGTGCTCAGACCAATAACTTAACAACTGACTCACACATATCTTTTTTCTAGCTCTACCATTTATACTTATCTATGTGTTTTCTGGTCTGCTATAAAGATATCAGGCATGAAACATTTACTGAAATTACTATGTGCAAGGCAATTTACTAAATTTTATGGAGTAATGACAAAAGGCAAAACAGAGGCCTTGCCAACCAATCAATCCACAATGAACAAGTATTTAAATATTAAGTACCTACTATATAATAAGTTCTCCTGGCCATGTGATACTCCAGTGACTTCTTGTTGCCTCTTTGATAAAATATACTCCTTTTGACTTTCAAAGTCCTTTACAATGTGGCTCCAATCTATCTTTCTAGCTTAATATATCCTGACTCCCCCTGCAGCATTTTGTGATCTAGTCAAACTGTCTTTTTCTCTTTTCCTCATACATGGAACACTAACTCCCAACTCTTTGAGAATCTAAGGAGATAAGACATATATAATTGTAGCCATTGTAGAAAAATATTTTTGCTGTCCCTCATCTTCTTGGCTGTCTTGAGATTATGATGGGGGCCTGAGGCATTACAATACATAAAATCTCAGTAGATTTGTAAAATCCTATAAAGTAGCATGAATATGGGTAGCAGGACAAAAAGGTCACATGCTAAGAAAAGAAAAATCTGCAGTGAAAGAACTATGATTATATGGCGAGCATGTTTTTCTGAGAGACAAGAACTCGTGAGGAATTGTAATTAAGATTGTATTGAAATCTAGAGAATCCTAAAGAATTTTCATCATCTAGTCAAGGAAGCTGTAGAAATGATGAGAGAGAGAGAGAGAGAGAGAGAGAGAGAGAGAGAGAGAGAGAGAGAGAGAGAAGGTCCCTGTCAGCCAGAGCAGTCTTCATATTTACTATTATGATAGTGGTATTCTTATAACTAATGGGTGAAATTTAACAGACTTGTCTTTTTCTCATCCTCATTTTAAAAAAAAATAACATTTTCTTCTGTAGTATTTTGAAGGACATTTAAAAATAATTTGGAGTTTAGTGTCCATATAATGGCTTCAGAATGTAGGAAGATGAGCTAAAAGCAATAAAAATTGCCTTCAAAGTACATTTTTATCAGACAAGTTTCTACACAAGGATCACTCATTTCTAAGGTTTCAATTTAATTCAATCCAACAAACATTTGTCAAGTGCTCTGTACAAAAATACAAGGTAACATATAAGTGCCAAATCTGTTATACAGAATAAGCGCTATATTTGAGAAATTCAGTGAAGGAAAAGATCACTGGATAGGTGTGATCCAGGTAACTTCTTATGAGAGGAAGGACTTGAACTAGGCCTTGAAGAATGAGTATAATTCAGATGGGAATAAAAGGGTAAAGGGTCACTGAAAAAGAAAATATTCCTAACTTTCAAGAATCTTTTTCAAATTTTCTTTTATAGTCACTTTTTCTCCATAGGCTTGCTATTCTTTCACTCCAAGACATCAATCTTTATAACTCCTTATGCAATTCATATTTCTGACAGACCCAGAGGCTGTGTGGATAAAAAGTAGAAAAGAGGTCATATAAAAAAGGAGACTAAAGAAAATAGAAAAAAATCATTCATTAGAATTGATATTGTTATGATAGTGAAGACCACTTCAGGAAAACTAGGTTACTCTTTGTTTCCAGACTATATATAATGCTTCCCTATTTCTGAGTTCTGCATTCTATACTCCCAGGATGTCTTCCCATTTTCTATTCAAACCAGAAAACACACACCTAAATACAGAGGCAGAAAGGTATAAAAAATTAAATTTATTTCCAAAAACATCACCAAGATTGAAGAAGTTAAAAATTTTAAAGTGTTTACAATTTCATTTCACTAGATGCTACTCATGTCCATCAGCAGTGTTCATGTTTTATTTGCATTGGACTCTTGGCTGGAAGCTGCTATTAATTAAACAACCAGTTGAGTAAACTTATCCATTGTTTAAGAAAAGATTAAAATATAAATAAATCAAGTCTTTCTTAGCAGTTCTCATCAACGGAAGAGGTATGGCAAGTAATACTTTAACACAAGCCTTGGTTAGAAGAGTTATCAATGAGAATGATAGAGGACTGAGGAACTCTCTTAAAAACATCTAGCTTGAGAAGAGAATTTTTATAGCACACAGAAAAACTGTGATATTTGTATTTTTTGCCATAGTCAAGTAACTGTTAGCTACATTCATTGTGTAGCTTGATTTTATCTCTTCAATTTTTCCAGATTGCAGATAGATAATGAAATCTTCTTTGAGAAAAATGACAGAAAGTTTCGAGGTAATAAAGAAAGATCAAAAAAAGGTCTAAAAGAGTCAGAGAGGAATCTAGACATGTGCCAGTAGTTTTGAAGATGGAAGAAAGCAAAACAAAGAAGTAAAGAGAAGGATCAATTGACATTTAGTGTTAAGTCGGATCCTTAAGGTGATCTCCATTGAAATCACTGAATCTCTGAGGAAGAAGGAGTTGTTTGTGCTCAAAAGGATGATCATGTAGATCAATAGGTGTCATGAGGGTGAATAACCCAATAAGAGTCCCAGGAAAAAAATAAAGTTGAGTAGTGATGGTTCACGAATCTCTGCTTAGGGGTATTCAAATAGATACACATCAATTTTAACAATTAGGAGGAAGTAGAAAAATCTAATTTTCCATAGCATATAATGGGATATAATGGAGAACATTCCAATAGTTGTCAAATCTGATGACTGTACCTCATTTCTGATGAATTATATGATTATTCCACAAAAGACTATGTAGTTATGAACAAGAACCTAAAGAAGATTGAAATCTAGGAAAAATATATAAATAAATATATATCTATATGCATATTGTATATGTGTGTGTATATATATAGAAATGTGTATATATATTTATATATGTGTGTGTACATATAAATATATGAATATATGTATGTGGTAAGCCAATAAGAAAATAGATAAAAATCTGAGACTCCTCTTTTGACCCCTTTTGTGATCCTTGTGATTTCTTGTTGAAAAGTATTTTGGCCTTATTGAAGAGCTTTAGGTTCCTAGTGGGCCAGCATTTAAAAGGATAACACTCTCCCCCTTTGGCCAGGAATGCAGCTGCCTAGTATACCAAGGCCAAAACCTTAGCAGGGGTAATTCAACCCTGAGAAAAATATTCCCCAACTTGGCTTTCTGAGAAGAACCCAGTCAAAATTCAGCTTTGGCCTTGGTCTATTCTGAAGCCAATGAGACCTTTTGTGTTTTGATATGACATAATTTATAACATCTGTGCATCTGCAAAGTTTCGGGGGGGGGGATTTCTTTTGTGTGAAATGAGTCTTGAAATATATATAATAAACTCCATGCTCCTGGAGACAGAGCTGGAAGCATGAGCTAAAAGATTTTCAGTATCCATTATTTCCTTATAACTAAACTGTCCTTATCAGATTATCAGAGATGATAAATAGATCTTGAGATATGTATATCATGACTGCTGAGTAAAGGTAGGGACTTAAAGGGAAAAAGGCAAATTTGGGAAATGAACATTTGGTTAAGAAGATATTTGAATATAGAATTTGGATTTTTGAAATACAATTTAAAAAAGAAGAATCATAGGCTCTAAATCAAGAATGGAGAACATCTAATTTGGCTTTTTGAAAAATAAACATTACTTAGTGTTACAGGCTAGTGGTGAACATAACATGAGTGGATTCTTGTGATCTATGAAGGGAGCAGGGGTACATGAAAATTCTGGGCAAAGGCAAATGAAAGGCGCATGATGGGAAAAAAGACACACACAGAATTTGGAAGCAGCCTAAGCAAAAAACTGCTTTGACTAGCAGCCTCTTAGGTAGTGTATTTAAATGTGAATGAACCAATGACAGCTCAGAAATTTTGCAACACAAAAGAAGCAACAAATTTTTCACATAGCTATTATAAGAATTTACAAGAGTTTACAAGATTTGTGGGAAAGGAAGTGGATTCCTAAAGTTGCTGATTAAAAAGTCTGATACCTATGTTAAACTTATTTCCTGGAGGATGGGACTTTGTATCTATTCAGGGATTTTCTGGAATGTTATCTTATTCACAAGATCTCTTTTCTGCTAACCTGGAGAGGTGTGAGAATTTCCTGTGACTTTATAGACTTTAAGGACTGACAGTCTCCCCCTCTTCACTGTAGGAAGTGGAAGAGTACATGATATATACCAAAGGTCAAAATAAGTTTAATTCCTTGCCAAATAATTTAGCCCCAATCCAATTCTCTGATATAAGGATCCAATACAAATCAATCTTGTGAATTATTAAATATAGTCACAAAAAGAAAATTGCTTCTGCAACCATATCTTGCTTTTACTGTCCCTCAACTATTGTATGTTGGGATCAGCTTTGACTCAGCATTCTTTATGTCTGATTACTTCAGGTTTCCTTGGTAATCCTCTGTACTTTATTTTATTCATTTAAAAGCATTCTTCTGAGAAGGGTTCCATAGACTTCACCAGACTGGTAGGGGGGTCTTTGGCACAAACAGGTTAAGACCCTTTCTTAGTAAAAGCAAGCACATTTCGTCTCATAAGCATCATTGAAGCTGGGATAGGATTTGAGCCATGACTTCAAAATGCCTAAGGAAGGGAATACTTTATATAAAAGGGACAATCTATACTAAGATGGTTAAGAGAAAGAGCAGCATTAGATCAGAAGTCATACTCAGGAGGGAAATAGAGCCAAAGAGAGAGAGAAATGATGGAAAACATTTGGATAAGGATCAATGAAATAAAAACCAAAAGTGATATTTCCATAGAAGTTTCATTCAAGTTGCCTGGACAGAGGGAGAAAATAGGAAAGGGGAGGAATTTGAGAAGCAAATCACAAAACTGGCTTGCAATCATGAAGATGGAGAATTTTACTTATACATACCATTCTAGAAATTCTTTCTCTGTCAAAAGCAGATTGATTTGATTCTTGAATCAAAAATTTATTCTTGACTTTCTTCAAAAAGTAAGAGAAACAATAAGAGGCACTCCTATTTTGGATTTAATTTTGACTAAGAAGGAGACATTGGTTGCTGAAGTTGAAATTATGAGAACCTTGAGGGAGAAGTGATCTTTAAAAAATAGGATTTGGTGCCAAAATCATATGCTCTGCAAATATGACTATTATTTAAAAACAAAATATTATTTTTTCAAAGATAAACACAACCTGGGAATATTTATCCACAAAAATCTGCTCAATGATTTTTATAACAGTGTTATATATAATTGTAAAAAAAGACAACCAACCCCCCCCCCAAAAAAAAAACTTGCATATAACTGGAAGCAGATTAAATGTCCATATTTAATAAATAAATTTGGTGACTATCAATGTAGAAGATAAGTTGCATAGTAGATAAAGAAGCCTCTCTAGAAGGAGGATCTGAGTTCACCTCCTTCCTCTGATACATACTGGCTATGTGATCCTGGACAAGTCACATAACCTCTGATAACCCTATGCAACTCTAAGACTTGAAAATCCAGAAGAGATACTGATATATTTTATAGAGGGAAAATTTATTTACTCTGAGATCCTCATCCCAATGAAATAAAATCTGTCTTGTGTTAAGAGGATTGGAACTGAAAGCAGAAACTGAGTGAACCATATTGCCTTTATCTTGTGACTCAGTTCTGTAGCTGGCTCAGTTTCCTTTCTATTCATATATGTATTTATTCCAACTTCTGTCCTTTGAGAAAACTTTATTCAATTGTGGAAATTGGGAGAAAACATTACTGTATTGTTTGAACCTAGACCTGGGTTGGAAAGCTGCTATTAAAGACAATTAACTAAGGACCTAGGATATGCTGACCAGGAGGACCCCAGTCAGACCCAAAGATGGATGCAAGGAGGTTTCTCACAATTATATATCTCAAGCAATGTATATGCCTTATAAGAAAACTTTCAGTTGTTGTTTCCACGTTCCTTTGATTATATACAGATACCTGGGAGTGGGGAGTGAGACTTCTTTTTCTCTTTTCAGGGAGTTATGCCAGTTTGCTCTTCCCTTCCCAACTTGGAAAGTCCTTAACCTTTCCTCCAATTAGAAATCAAATTACCTAATGTCGTATCCTGGTTGATAGCTTTCTTTTAATTAATTGGTCTTATTTGATTGTTTTTAATATTTAAAAGTTTATCTCCCCCTGTATTCAGGGTCCAATACCAAAGCTGAGGAAGGCTATTGTTCCCAATGTGTTAGGCAACTGGATGCCCAAAAACTTTGAAACTTTTTTTTCTTCAATCAATCTTTCACCCACCACACTTGGAGTATCTACTGTTTTAATTCCTTAAAGCTTGTCTTTGGTTTTCCTTCCCATTCTTGGCTCCTTCCCTTTCCGTAGGCTGGACATCCTTCGTATTCTGTCATTGGGCAAGTTCTGCACCAAAAAGTCTGAATGAAGTTGAATTTCTAGTCCTCTTTCTCTAGAGTCCTCTAGTTTCTTCTGTGCATCTGAGTTCATACATCTTTTGTTCCACACCAACTCCTAAATTGCACTTTTTTTTCTGTAACTAGGTACCATAAATGTCTCCTAACTTTTGTGGGATTTGTTGGATCATAGGGAAGAGTTAATTCAAACTGAGATGATTTTATTGAGAGGCAAGTTGAGGTCAACCAATTCTGAAAGTGCAAGTTTTCCATTTTGGTTCCATTGCCTACACTCTGGGTATGGCTGAATGAAAACGTTAAATTTCTTATTTATCTTATATTATTTCTTGAGCATTTTGCCTTGAGTGGTATTGCTGTCTTATTCTGTAGATTCACCTCTAGTTAATCTGTAGAGATAGGAGTCAGAAAGACAGTGAGATTTAATCTTATCTCAGACATTTACTAATCTTGTAACCTTGGTAAGTAATTTTATCAAGCTGGGCCTTACCTTCCTTACCTGTAAAATCAAGCCGTTATTTTACATCATCCTTGAGGTTTCTTATAGCTCAAAATCTAGGACATATGATCTATGATATTTGATATATACTTTCTTTCATGTAGACTTTCAGGTGGTCAAGGTTCATACAAAATGACTAAATTTCTATATTATCAAGAAGTCTATTATAATAGTCTTTTCTAGTTATTAAGCTTTCACAGGCACAATATCGGTTTGACATTGACTAATAGTTATTTTTATCACTTAATCAGTCATCAAATAAATTAACAAATATTTATTGGGAATACACTGTGGCCTCGATTCTATGACATATCAAGGAACCTCTCTAGCCCTCAGTTTCCTCATGTGCAAGAACATAATAGAATCTAAAGCTGGAAGAGATCTTAGAGATCATGTAGTTTTATCCTTTCATTTTGTAGCTGAAGAAGCTGAGCCCATGGGGTTAAGTAGTTTCCCCATGATCACCTAAGTAGAAAGGAACAGAGCCACTATTTGACCCTAGGTCCCAGTTGAGGACACTTTGCCCAGTATTGTCTTTAAAGTATCAAGGAGGAATATATTATCTCTAACATTTCTTCCAACTGTAAAATGTTGAGTCTAATAAAACTGAAATCCATTAAAATAATTCATGTAGATATTTTTCAAATAGAGAGGTTTTTACTTGTATTTATTGAGAAGCATTAGAACAGAACATTTAGGACTAAAAATTATCAAGTCTACGTATAGTCTCATTTTTTTTTCATTCTTCACATTCAAGTCCTCTTCCAACTGATGTGCCTTTTTGAATAACAACAAAAAGCCTTCCCCCCTCTATTTTTTTTCCCTCTTACTATATTCCAAACTCTTTTATTGGAGAATGTCCTTGAAGCTCTGCTCACAACTCACTGTAGTTGACCCCTGGGTCCAATCAGAACTTTCCATGCCTTAAAAGCTATCTTTGCAATTTTCTGCTTTTCCCATTATAAATACACTGCCAATCATCATAACCCCTAAGCACTTTGCAGGATAGAAACATTTTACTTTAGGGAGGTAAAGGATGATTGCCAATTGCTGATAGACCAGTGCTGATGATTATACTTGCAGTTGGAGAGAGGGAAATGAATGAGTGATGATGTGAACAGCATTGATATCAAAATAAAAGTTTTGGTACTAAAACTCATCTCTGATATTTTACTATCTGTTTGACCTTGGATATGTCACTTAGTGTCTCTGGGCTTCAATTTCTTCATCTGGAAAATGATAAAATTGGAATAAATGGTTTCCAAAATCTCTCCCAGTTCTAAATCTATGATCTTAGGAGTCAAAATTCCTATCTATAAATTTATTGTCATAGGATACATCAATATAAGAGTCAGAATGAAAAAAACTATTTAAGAATGAGGGTGAGAGGGTGTTAACTGGTGTGACATAATCTTGAAAAGAAAAACAGCATAAAAATTCTATATTTTAGTCAACTTTTCCCTCCTGATTATTAGCTTTACTAATATAAAAAAGCATTCACAGAAATTGTCTTTTATAGTTTATTTATTTATATTTATTGGTCTTATATATTAATTGGTCTCAATAATAGTTTTTTTTTTAAAACTTAACAGTTGGCATATGAGGTACAGAACTTTTAGGCATTTTTAACTAACAATTTTGTGGTGCAAGAGAACGTATAAGGAGATGCGACAAACGTGAAGTTAGTTCCTTTGAAAGTCTAAAAAGAATTCATAAAACCCCCTTAAACTTTAGGAAATGGGCATATGGTAGAAGCAATATGCTAGCCTCCTCTCCCGAGTTTTTTAGGCTAGTTTTTCCTTCAGAGGGCATTGGAATTATCCTTGGAATTTTATTGGCTTAACAATAATAATAATAATGATTATCATTATTGTCATAATTGCTATTGTTATTATATTGTATTGTCCTTATTATGTGCCAGCTACTTTGCTAAGTGTCTCACAAACATTATTTCATTTGGTCCTTACACCAATTCTGGAAGGTATGTGGCATTTTCCTATTTTCCATTAGAGAAAACTAAATTAAGCAGAGGTTAAGTGACTTGTTCATGATCTCACAACTAGTAAGTGTCTGACAGTGGATTGAAACTCAGTTCTTCCTGAGTCTAGGTTTAGTATCTTGTCCACTATATAACTCAGCTGCCTCTAGCCATTGACATAGCTTTATGATAACCTGGTACAAAATAACTAGGGCAGACTTGGCTGAGGACCCTTGTACCTTAAGTTTCAAACTATAAAATTGTTACTGTTTCAATTGTCAGACTCTTAATGACCCCAGTTGGAGTTTTCTTAGCAAAGATACTGAAGTGATTTGCCATTTCCTTCTCCAGTTCATTTTACAGAAGAAAAAACTGAGACAAATAGTGTTGAGTATTAAGAGTAACAGTAATAAGTAAATAATAAGTGTCTGAGGCCAAATTTGAACTCAGGAAGATGTTGAAAAAAAAAATAAAAATAGGAAGCTATACTCTACTGAATCAATGCTTTCTCTGGGAAAAATGTGCTTTCTCTGTTCTGAAAATCCTTTCTCTGCTGAGTAAACTTTTTATTAACAAATAGATTTTTATTGCCTCATTTCTTCTCAGTTGTGTATATAAACTACCTGGGGACCACAGTGAGTCAGGACCAGCCCATTTCAAATGCTAATAGTTGGCAGTTTTTAGAACTGGATGACCTCCTTTAAGGGGAGATGGATCATACAGAAGATAAGCCTAGGTGACCTTTGATTTTCTGGTTGCATATCTGGTACTATCTTTGAAAATGGAGGCCATTTACATCCAGGATTCTTCCACCTTTCATGGGGGATTAGTGAGTAAACTGTCTGTGGTCATTCAGCAAGAAGAGACCAATGAGACTCTGCTTAGTGTCTTTAAGAACTGAATATTGACAATAATAATGGTACACTGTCTTTTTGGCCTAACAGTTTTATTGTCTCTGGGCTTTCTGGTCTGCTAATGTAAATTTCTTTTAAGTTCTGGTAGAGGATTTCCTCAGAACTCATTTTGCCTTTAAAGCAGCCGTGAAGGATTGGATTTTGGGGGTTGAAAGTTATTTTTTCCTAGTAGAAGAGGATAATTTAGAAAAGTGAGATGTGCCCTGCCATTCTTGGGATTAGATGCTTTTGTCATGGCCAATTATCTTTGAGAAGCTCTTAGTTTTAAAAGAATTTTCTATAATGTGAACTTGATATGTATATCTCAATAAGTAAATTTTCTTCTCTTTTATGCCTTTTAGTAGCATTTGTTTTTGAATGGAGAAAACCATTTGGTTTTGAATAATTTTTATTTTGAAAATGACAATGCAGTTGACCAAGTAGCCCTTGGTTTTATTCTTGTATATCAACAAAGACAGTCAGTTGAGGGGTAATATGTAGGACTCCAATATTTAAAAGATGAAAATCAAAGAATATGCTTGGAATTTAGGAATTCACTAACTGTTCTGAAGTAAGTTTAAATATTTTTTTGTTTGTTTTTATGGTATTTGAGAGGTCATTGGGGATTTGGACACAGGGATTTTCTAGTAATTCTTTGGTTCAAGCTGCTGATAAAGGTATTTGAAAGAACAATGCTTAATTCTTTCCAGAGATCTCTCTGGAACTGAAAATATGGATAAATGCACTAAATGAACTGCAGTTGATTTGGGGAGGACAGAAAATTTTGTATCAACTTAAAAAAGTTTTAAAAGAAAAACAGTTTTCCTTCTTGCTCCTGAAATATGAATTGTGTATGACTATCATTTCAGATGAGGACCCTTGTACAACTCAGGCCTCCGATGCCTTTTTCTCATCTCAGCAGAAATGGTTACTGTTTGAATATGGTCATTGGAGCACGTGAATGATGTAGATGAGCCTCTGGCTTCATGACTTTTTTGTATTTTCTTTGTATGTATGCATGTGTTTGTTTGTTTATTTTCCCATAGATAAGTGAGTGATCCTAAGCTTGGGCATTCCTAGCCTTGGTGGAAGATTTGTTACATCAGTATGCCAAGAAATCTTGGGTCTTTCTGCAGATGCTGGCTGGGAACTCAAAGAATATGCTCAATCGAAGAGGATGACCACTGATGGGGAGGAAATTTCAGTTCCTCATATGGATGGCCAGAATATCTTTGAATTGACTAAACCACACATGTGTCACAACACGACCATCAACTATCGTAGAACAGACAGAGGCAGGGACATAGACCTGTAGTACTTGGCTAGTCATCAGAGAGCATTGGGTTTCTGCTTAAGGAGGTGATTTGCAGACTTGGTTTAGGAGATAGATTCAAATTACAATAGGGGGAAGAAAACAATGCTTGACTGAACCTACCATTGGTAGACCTTCCACAATGCTCTACCATGGTACATCTTAATAGAGGCAGGATGCAGTAGGGGCTGTTGTCCTGCCTGGGAAGAAGGGCAAGGAGGAAGCCACAAAACTACGATAGTACTCAGGTCACAGAACAGGGAGTGGCAGTTGAACCTGGCACAGTGGGCATTGGGGCAGTGGCACAGGTCCTAGAAGCACCAGAAACAGTCAAAGGAGCTTATAGGGGGCCAGCCTCTATAGGATTTTTGGGGTCCTGAGTGGCGTGGTGGCATAGGATGGTTAAAGCAGGAGAAAGAAAATGAGAACAACTGGACTAGTGGTTAGCCCATGCTGTTCTGAATTCTGTGGGCTTGGGAGTTTATTATATACTGATTTCAAACAAAGAACACAAAAAAAGAGTTACAGCAGTGAAGGGATAACAAATAACCCATTGAAGTTTAAAGAGTAAAGGTGCAAAGACAAATGGCCAAATTCCAACCACCAATTTAGTAGGGGATAACTCTGGGAGAAGAAATACCCATGGAGATGCTTACCAACTGAGTTCTGCTAAAGGCACCAGTTCTAATCTAAGTATGCAATCTTATCTAAGTAATGTTTGTTAGGATTCAGGCTTCTCAATTATCAAGGAGAGGAATCATCAACTCAGTAGATGCTGGTCTGCCACTTCAAAGCTCTCCAATAAGAATTCTAAGAAAGGTGGGGATCAAAAACCGAGTCAAAAGAGGAGCCTCAGATTTTTATCTTAGATGGCCCATTCTGTCTGCATCCTGACATGCAGTGCAGAAAAATCATACACACAGTTTTACTTGCCGATGATTTTGTAATGGGATCCAGATAAAATATCTGTTACAGACTCTGTTTCTCTAAATGACTCCCAATAGCCTCTTGGAGGGATCAAGTTGTTTTTGGATTAACCTACCTGCTGGTACCAGAGCTTTTCGGGGCTCAGGTGACCAGAACCAAACACAAAGACTGCTTCAGCCTAGATTGGTCACATAGGGAATCCAGATAACAGGCCCTAAATTTGATCCTATTTCTCCAATGGCATTTCTACATCCAAGGGCTCTCTACAGGAGCTGGATTTATTGTTTTCCAAATAGGCCGAAAGAAGGGTTCCAGCAGAGTAGGCATGCAAGAACACTGACAAAAGTAGTCCTGTTGTGGCCTTTTATTTAGTATCATCTAGAACTGACTCTACATTGTCAATAGTATAATACTCAGTAGACACTGAACATCTTCTCTCCAGGGAGAACTTAAACTATGAAGTGGAAGGAAGAAATTATTGGGAAGTCACTAGAGCCAGAGAAGGAAATGGCAAACCATTCTAGTATCTTTTCAAAGAAAAACCCAAATGAGGTCATGGAGAGTTGGTTGCAATTGAAATGTTTGAACAAGAAAAACTTGATTTTTTGGTAACAAGGTGGACTTGAAATTGTTTACCTCTCATCCTCATAAGAAAGAGGGCAGTTTCTCAGAGTCTTTTTTTAAATTTTATTTTTTTTAGAAACATTTTTTCCATGGTTACATGATTCATGTTCTTACTCTCCTCCACCCAAACCACACCCCCACTACCATAACCGATGCGCATTTCCACTGGTTTCTTTATGTGTCATTGATCAAGACTTATTTCCATATTATTGATAGTTGTACTAGGGTGGTTGTTTAGAGTTTACTTCCCAAATCATGTCGGCATCAATCCATGTGTTCAAGTAGTTATTTTTTTTTCTGTGTTTCCACTCCTGCAGTTCTTCCTCTGAATGTGGGTAGCGTTCTTTTCCATAAATCCCTCAGAATTGTCCTGGGTCATTGCATTGCTGCTAGTACAGAAGTCCATTATATTCTATTTTACCACAGTATATCAGTCTCTGTGTACAATGTTCTTCTGGTTCTGCTCCTTTCACTCTTTCAGAGTCTTAAAAAAAACCCATTACCTTCTGTCTTAGTATAAATTCCAAGACAAAAGAGCTGTCAGAATTAGACAATCAGGGCTAAGTGATTTTCCCAGGGTCACACAACTAGGAAATCTCTGAGGCAAAATTTAAACCCAAGTCATCCCAACTCCAAGACTAATTCTCTATCCACTGTGCTACCTAGATGCCCTTCTCAGAGACTTCTTATTGACAAATATTTTTCATTTCTCCCCATAGGGCTCCAGGGGAGGGGAAGGTTGTGGCTAGTGAGCCATAGATTGCTAAATTGGTAGGAGTACAGGGCAATTCTTCATGATCCATGAGGGAGAGTGGGGACTACATAAGAAATGTCATTATTGTCATTGCAACCCTAATGTGTTGAAAGCTCGTTCAGCTGTCTCTATATGTCAGTGGACCCGTTGGAAAATGAGTATCACCCATAGTATTGACAAGATATTTTAGATCTAGAAATTAGTCCTTTTAAAGAAAGGAGGGAATGCCAAAAACTCTTGCAGAATTCTGTTACACTCTTTGGTTTTTCTTCCTTTATGCTGTTTATATCAAGTTTCTTGAATACCCCTGATCAGAATTTAACAGTTATAGTCATAAAGTGATTCAATTAGTGGGACATTCTTGAAAAGACTTTATGGACCTTACTACCACAGGAGGTGATGCAATATTTTTATCTCCTCTCCTTCTTTCAAACTCACCATGCAAGTAAGACTAGCTTTTTTCCTCATAAGGCATTGAAATTGTCTTTGAGGTTTGATTAGTTTAGGAGATGAAGTCTTCGGCCATTGATATAGCTTTAAGATCACTTCTCTCAAGGTTTTATTCAGGTGAGCATGCTCCCATATTTTACAAGACTCATCATTTTCTGCTTATAAAATGATGTGTTCTCATGTCAGGGGCATCATGTAGCCCAGTTATGCCAGATGGTATGGGACACGTTTTTCTATATCACACCTTTGGGTTACTTAACAAAATACCTGTTTGTAAGCAGAGAAATGATTCTAATATTCTCCTTGGCAATCTGCAAATGGTGATTAAGTGAATTAAGGAGAGGATTTTCTTTGCCAAAACTTAATGTTTAGTTGCATATGCTTATAAAATAGCAGCCAAGATTTTGTGTTAGAATAAGTTTTAAGAAATAATGCTTAATGACCATAGTAAAAGAAATCTTAGCCATTTTATTTTGGAAGGGTCAGAGAAAAAAAATAGTCAAGCCTCATCATTACTTCTCTGACCTAACTGAGAGGTTGTGATAAAGAATCATGCTTCTAATTTGAATGTTCTTTTAAAATACAATCCCTCACTGTATACATTTCTTTCGAAGGGATTTTACTTTTTTTAATGCCTTCTATTCTGAACTAAAAATTATGTAGTAATATATTCAACAATTCCCTCTCAGCTTTCCTATTTTTTTTTCTAATTGAAACACATTAGATGTATATGGGTAGTAAACACACATCCATAAAATCTCATGTGATTTCTTGTTTCCTACAAATCTTTGCCCTCTAAAATTTTATTTTCTAGAGCAAAATATCTCTTACAATAGTGTAGTGGGAGGATAAGTAAGTAGCATTTTAGGAATGAATTCTGCTTATAATGGGTAAGTTCTCACGTTGAATAACAAGCAGTTTTGTTTTCTAACAAATATTTACTTTCTTTCCTCTATATCTTAAAGCCTTCCATGGGAAAAAGGTAGGTAGAAGAAGAAGCTCTTTTCATTATTCTACCAATCAGTTAACATATATATATATGAATATATAATTATATAAGACTCTGTATATGTGTATGTGAGAGTGTGTGTGTGTGTGTGTGTGTATAGTTTTGGCACTGAATAGACCTCTAATGGAAAAAGAAAAGTGTTTAAGATATGGTCCTACCAAAGGAGATGAAAATCTATTATAATCAGGTTATATTTAATTCATATTAACCCATGATCTATTTCCTTCTTTCACTATTATTTATTACCTTGTATCCAAATATGATAAATTTAGAATCATGAATGGAAGACTTAGATCTTAAAAGGATATGAGAAGAGTAGTTCATTTTAAAGGTAAGGAAAGTGAGGCTCAAAGAAGCAAAATATTCTTTATTAACATTACACAAGATTCAAAGTGGCACAACTACAACCTAAATCCATGGTTTCCAACTACAAATCTAATACTCTATTTAGTACATCAAGAATCATAGATTTAGAAGGTTTCAAAGATTATTGATTCCAATATATTATCCATTCTCAATATTCTGTAATGATTGCCAATAGATGATCTTCTGATTGGAGATTTTTTGAAATTAAGAATGTCATGTCAAAACATTTTGAAGAATTTTCTACTCCACTTTTGGACACATAAATCAAGGCAACAAATAATTATTAAGTGCTTCCTAAACTTTTTCTACTTTAATTTCTACTTCTCATATAATATTTAGCAATGTTTACTTCCTTCCTAAAAGAATCATTATAATTTATTCTCTTATACCAAGTCAATAAATATTAAGCACTTAACTCTATGACAGGCTAAGCACTGGAGATACAGTACAAACAATATGTAATAGAGTCCCTCTCTTCATAGAGCTTACATTCTGATGAGGGAAGACAAAACTGAAAAGGGGGAGGGGAAACATTTTAGCAATGGTGTCAAAGTCAGGAGAATGACACATGGCTGGTCTGACTCCTTCCTCAAAATGAAGGTCCTGGGAAGAACTTGCTAATGGGAAAGGGAAACCTCATTGGTAGAGAGAGAAAGCTCTTAAAACATTAAGAAAAAGCCTTGTGTAGAAACTTGTACCTGAATTGTATTTTTAAGTAATCTAGAGATTCTAAGATCCAGAGAAGACCACCTCTTCACTATATCATTTTGTAGATTTTCAATAAAGAATAAAGAGTATTGAATTTTGAAACATTCAGGCCTGATGGTAATTCTCCTGCAGCAGTGTCAGTATTAGGATGTCTCCCAAAGAGCTACTGCTGGATTTTTTAAAACAGTTCATTCATGTTCCCAACTTTCAGCTCCATCATGGGGGCTCTACTCTAGTTCCCTCCCTTCCCTCTCAAGCATCAAAGCTGCTGCCACTGATTATTAGTTCATTTTTCCTCATCCTGACTCAGGATCTGGCTCTATCTTGTACCCTTGTACCCACTGGTTCTAGTTTCCCACTCTGGAGTCTTGTAAAATAAATCTCTCTCTCTCTCTCTCTCTCTCTCTCTCTCTCTCTCTCTCTCTCTCTC
>NC_058132.1:513094689-513151611 GCF_016433145.1 Gracilinanus agilis
CCTCTCTCTCTCTCTCTCTCTCTCTCTCTCTCTCTCTCTCTCTCTCTCTCTCTCTCTCTCTCTCCCCACATATCCAATCATTTGCCAAATCTTATTTACTACACATCATTATATATGTGCTCTTCTTTCTTCCTACAGAGCCATTGTTCAAGTTTGAGACGTCATTGCTTCTCATCTGTATTATTGCAATAGTCTTCTAATTGGTATCTCTGACTTAGGTTTGTCTTCACCCTAATCCATCATGTATTTAACTGCCAAAATTACTTTCCTAAAATATAGATCTGAAAATATCTCATCCTGCTCAATAAAATCTAGTGGCTCCCTTGTAGCTACAGGATCTAATATAAAGTCCTTTTATGTATATTAGGAGGGAAGGAAGTGGCATTTAAAGCTCTTCACAGCCTATCCCTTTGTATCTTTCCAATCTTCTTACATCTTATTCCTTTCCACATCTTTTCTGGTCTTGCCTCCTTGCTGGTCCTTGAACAAAATCCTCCAGATCCTATTTCTATGCCTTTTTACATGCTGTTTTCCATGCTCCAAATATTTTCATTTTCTCTTTTTCTGTCTCTTATTTCACATTCTAATTCTTTGAATTCCTGGCTTCCTTAAAGACTCATCTGAAATGCCACCTCCTCAAGGAAGCATTTCCTGGATCTCCTGGCTGCTAATGACATCTTCTATAAGGTTATCTTCCATTTACTCAGTATTTATTTTTTCTTTTCTTATTGATATGTCTCCTGTATTAGAATGCAAACTCCTTGAACACAGGGATTATTGTTTTTCTTTATATCCTCATTGCTTAGTATAATGTCTGAAATATGGTAAACAGTAAGTACTTGTGATTTTATAGAATATGGAAGGCAGAATCCTAAATGGCAGAACTGTTTCATTTTTGTCACTTTATTTTCAGCACAGTATAGCACTGGCACATTGCTATTGCTGTTGTGTAGTCTTTACAGTCATATCCAACTCTTTGTGACCACATTTGGGATTTTCTTGGCAATGATACTGGAGTAGTTTACCATTTCTTTCTCCAGCTCATTTTATAGGTGAACAAACCAAGACAAACTAAGGGTCAAGTGACTTGCCCAGGGTCACACAGCTAGTACTTAAGGCCACAATTGAACTCAGGAAGATCTTCCTGACCCCAGGCTGGGCATTATATCCACTGTTCTACCTAGCTGCCTGCTGACACATAGCAAGGATTTAATAAATGCTAATTGATTCTGAAACTAATAACATTACTTTTTGGCAACCATCTGAACAATTTTCCTCTACCACTTCCTTTCTTTTTCTCTCAAGAATACTAGACACGTTTTTTTCCTCTCCCCCCCTCCCCACACACTTTTTATAGATAAGACAATGTAACAGCTTTCTTATAGGGTATACACAAATACTCTGACTTCTATCCCACTCCCCTTGAAATTGTTACTCAATATTCTCAATAAAATATTTTTTCTTGTTTTCTCTTCACTACCTACCTTATAAATCTTTCTTTCACATTTTTTCTTTTCTTAATTTGTTATCCTACACAATCCTAATCAAAGTAACAATCCCAATTATGGGTACTAAATGAAAAAAATTAAAACAATATACTTATATCAAAGGAAAGGAAGAACATATGTTTTAAATGAAATATGCAATAAAGAACCAAAAGAAGCATTCAAAACCTCTTCAGAGTACTCTGAAGTCTCCTTAGATATCCAGTAGTTTCTATCCTCTTTTCATCACCTTATAATTAAATCTGCTCTTATTCATCAAGCATAATCACTTAAGATTTTAAAAAATGACTAATTCAAACTTACTAGTTTTCTTTCATATTTAGCTAATAATATTACATCACTGTTTTCCAATGTTTTTTTTTTTCTTTAGCAGGAAGAGAAGCTAGTGAAGACATAATCATCATTGTGTTTAGGGAAAAATTTATTTTGAGTTCTGATCAACCAACTGATAAACTTCCAGAATTTGATAGAGTTTTACTGTAACTTTTGTGCTGATATTTAGAAACAATAATCCCTTTTTTTTCCCTAGCAGATTTGTAGCTAGGCTCTTTTATCTTAAAGGGATAAATTAAAATTCATTTATAATTTCAACTTTATTCTGTAATACATCATTTAATTTCTCATTATGCCATTATTATTGTCACTTCTCCAATTCCCTACATTAGTGGTATTTATTCCTTTTCAGTCATCTCTAAATATTTCTACATTTGATATGAGTCAGAAGATTGGAGTTTCATATCCTTTAAATGGGTTATAGGGGTTCAAGTGAAAAAAATGGAAGAAAGAATTAAAGGATGATAGGTAAGTTAAGAAGAAACAAGGACTGGTGGCAAAAACAGAAACAAAATCACAAGGAAATTGCATGACAGGTTTTATTGAAATGAAATCTTGTATGTAAAAAAAGGAGATGTCACTGAAACTGATCAAAAGAAACCAAGAAGAACAATTTATCCCCAGGGTTGTTGCCTAGAAAAATAAGGCATTCATATTTCTCTAAATATCCAGAAAGTTGGGGAACATATTTAGCAAATTGATTGTTTTCCCTACTATTTTTTTCAACTAACTTTCTTCATGGAGATAACCAAAAGTTTGCAGAATCATTAAAATTTTTTTTTCTTCTTACTCTTAACATGTTTTTTCTGCAGGCATTTTATTATAAAATATAAAATTTGATAACTGGATTGCTTTATATATGGACTGATGAAAAGAAGATATTTAGTCTTGTTAGTGTTACCAGATTTGCCATTGGCAATATTTTGCTCTGTGATAGTTTCCTGCTATTTCAAGAAACAGTATTAGGAAACGGGAGTAGGGCATTGCAAAGCTGTAATAACATTCATACCCTTATCAATTTTCAACATTCTGATGAAAATGACTATCTACTTCTTAACCATGATACAAATTTTTTATCCAACCATCGAAAGAAAGCCAGAAAGGGAATAGAAAGACAAGAGATTAGTAGACCCATAAACATTTCTTTTGTTATATATGCTGACTATAGACACTTTTGGAAAGACCTTTAACTATATACACTCTCAATATGTGTATAGGGGGGTCTGCTGATTATCAGTCAGGCACATGGAAGATTATCTGAAAGTAGAAGATAAACCAGGTAAATAGAAGAACACCTTAAGGTAACTAGTGAAATATTAGCCAGATTGCTCTAGCATTCAACTAGCAAATATATCTACAAAAACTCAACCTACCAATATCCATAAATGTCTATGTGTGTGTATACATAAAGATGAGGGAAGGGCCCAAGAGGAGTGTCATTTCTCCATTCAAAAAAACATTTGTAGGAAAATTATAAATGTTGGTGGAGATGTGGAGAAACTGGAACACTAAAACACTGTTGGTGGAGTTGTGAATTGATACAACCAAACTGGAGAGCAATTTGGAACCAAACGGTTGTAAAAGTGTACATACCCTTTGAGCCAGCCATATCACTACTAGATCTATATTCCAAAGAGATCAAAGGAAGGGAAAAGGGACCTATTTGTACAAAAATATCTATAGGATCTCTTTTTGTGGTGGCAAAGAACAAGATAATTAGGGAATGGCTGAACAAGTGGTGATATAACATTGTAATGGAATACTGTTGTGCCATAAGATGATGAACCATTTTTCACTTTATTTCCTTCATGAGTCTTTTCCTGCATGTGTGATATTTGTCTTCTTTCACAACATGATGAATATGGAAATTTAAAAAAAAAGTTTTTGTGCCTAATTTCAGCATAGAAGTAGGATTCAAGCTGAATCTAGTCTGATAAAAATATATGATGATAATTTGATAGTGATTGAAAATACAGTTCAATATGAAAAAATATGGAGAAAGATTCTAGGCATAGAATCAGAATTAAATGTAAATTTCATTCCATTTTGAGCTAATTGGACGTGAGAACTCATTACCTCATTGATTGTACTGTTAGACAATCAGACCATTCACTGGCCGTGTGTTTTGAGGTTTTGGACTATGGCCTTATGTAACATGGAAAATGGCAGGGTGGAATTCTTGCAAGATACAGGGTCAAGCCTCACACCTTAACTAACAGAAGTCTGGCCAATAACAATGAGAGAAAATGCTAACTCTAAATTGTATTATAAAATTTATTAAATGAAAAAAAATCTTAAAAGTTTGAAATGGTTCTATCCTGGAAAATTATGATTTTAATAATCTTCTGGTAAAGGGGGATCTATTGTGAAGAGATTGCATTTAGGGTACATACCTACATTAAGAGGAGTATTTGGGGGAGGCAGCTGGGTGCCTCAGTGGATTGAAAACCAGGCCCAGAGACAGGAGTTTCTGGGTTCAAATCTGGTCTTAGACACTTCTTAGCTATGTGATCCTGGGCAAGTAACTTAACTCTCATTGCCTAGCCCAGTGGTTCCCAAACTTTTTTGGCCTACCTCCCCCTTTCCAGAAAAAAAATATTACGTAGCCCCTGGAAATTAATTTTTTAAATTTTAATATCAATTAATAGGAAAGATTGCACCTATGGCCATCACTGCCCCTCTGGTTCGCTACAGCACCCACCAGGGGGAGGTGGCACCCACTTTGGGAATCACTGCCCTAGTCCTTACCACTCTTCTGCCTTGGAACCAATACAATGTAAACAATAAGCCAGAAGGTAAGAATTAAAAAAAAAAAAAAAAAAGAGGAGTGGTCTTCCTATTTCACAGTTTAGTAGAGACAATTTCTTTGCATGAATGTATTTTAAATATTATTACATTTGTGTGTACAATTAAGGTCTAGATGGGATCTGCTGAAATGTCTCTTGTTTTTTTCCAAAGAACTAAACATGATCCATGAGCCTAATTTTCTTGCATTCTCACCAGGGCCTACAGAACGTGGGTATCTTACCATCTGACATGCGTACTCTGCATCACTTCTTCTTTTTGCCCTGCCCTCCATCCTCTAGTCCCCTTCACTTTCTAGGTCTTGCTCTGGGAACAATCATCAAACCAATACTACCATTCCTACAGAAAAATAATGTGACTATTGTTTACCATAAGGCTCCACTTTCCATCCTTGTGAGAGCCTCCATCAGAAGTCCCCTGGACCAAGATCCTCCAATATTTCCCAATTAGAATATAAGTTCTGAAGGGTCAAGGACACTCGATCTTTCGTATTTGTATCCCTAGTGCCTATTTCAGTTCCTGTCAAGTTGTAGCATTGCATACATTTAGACATAGCTTTGACTGTATTGCTGTTCAGTCCTATTTTTCAGTTATTGCTGACTCTTTGTCACCCCATTTGGAGTTTTCTTGGAAATGATAATGAATGGTTTTTTCCACTTCCTTCTCTAGATTATTTTATAAATGAGGAAACTGAGGCAAAAGCACTTAAGTCACTTTTCCCCTGCATCACACAGTTAATAAGTGTCTGAGTTCAGATTTGAACTTAGGAAGTTGAGTCTTCCTGACTCTGGGCTTAGCACTCTATCCACTGTGCCAACCATCTGCCAAAAGTTTGACTAGCAAACCCTAAAGAAGCCAGAATGAATCAGAGAACATTTTATTATACTCAAAGTCTGGATCTGATACACTCTACCATTGATGGGAATGTGTACCTTTTACAAAAATTTAGTCAGTTGTAGATGTACCACTACATGGAGAAAAAAAACAACTACTCATTATACAGAGAAATAAAGCATTGTCGTTATGGGGAATGTACATCATTATTAGCCAACAGAGATGGATAAGGGATGTATCCTTGCTGGTTTCACTAAATCAAAAGAAACTACTTATAGTCTAGATAGGGGAAAAAGACAACCTCAAAACTGAAAATTTCCCTTTTAAGGAATTGTCCTTTTTACACTAATTGGAGGAAGAAAAACTGAAGATGACTGGCTATTACACTTGGCCTTACAGTTCACGCAGAGGTAATACACAGCAATATACACAATAACAAACAAAATTGAATCATTTGTGTTCTCTCCCAAATTCTCTTTCAACAATAGTTGAGTGAGAAATATTTTTATTAAAAAAAAGGAAAGAGTGGTAGACCTATAGTCTGGGGCTTAAATTCATTTTGCTATCAATGAGATATTGAGATTCACCTCTAAATTGCTAAATAAATGAGACAGGGCTAGATCTCTATGTTTCCTGTAGCTCTAAGTTCTTTGATCAGAAACAAAGATAAATATATTCATACAAAAGAGTTTTGGTATCATAAAGCTTCATTTGTGGAGATCTCTTTATCATGTCTGATAATCTGATGACAGTTTAGTTGATAAGGAAATAAGGACAGGACAAGGGAAATGTCTTTTACCTCATGTTTCCAGTTCTGGCTCCAGGAGCATGGAGTTTATTATATATATTTCAAGACTTATTTCACACAAAAGAACCCCTCCCCCCGAAACTTTGCAGATGCGCAGAAGTTACAAATTATGTCACATCAAAACACAAAACATTGGCTTCAGAATAGACCAAGGCCAAGGCTGAATGTTGACTGGCTTCTTATCAGAAAGCCAAGTTGGGGAGTATCTTGGCCTTGGCCATAACAGATAGCAGCATTCCTTGCTATGTTAACAGTGTTAACCCTTTAAATTCCGGTTTGATAAGAACTTAAAGCTTTTCAATAAGGTCATAATACTTTTTAAGAAGAAATTACAAGGATCACAAAAGGGGTCAAAAGAGGAGTCTCAGAATTTTATCTAGTCTCTTATTGGCTTCCCACATTCATTGTCGTTAAAATTTTATTGCAAGAACAACTGAAACTTAAAGGAAATTTTCTGCATAAAAGACCTTATTAACTGACTAACCTATACTAAAACACAAAAATATATCTCTACACAAACATATACACATAAAATTGTATTCAAAACAGAACAGAACAAACTAGTATTTTGTCTCTAAAAGAAGCAACCAGTTTTATTTCACTAAAATTTGGTTTGGAAAAATATTGGGATATAATTAAGATAATGACCCCTAAGTGGTGGTTAATTTGCCAGTTGTTAATAATGGGTGGTCCATAATACAGTAAGACTCAATCTATGTCAACAATGAAAAACTCTCCATCACTTTTATTTTTTTGTTGGTTGACAGGAAGTAAAAAGTGAACACTTAGACAATTACCATCTTTGCTTTATATTTCCTAATTTAAATGTCTCTCTTTGTTTTAGTCTGTTTTACTCTTCATGTATGACATTTTCAGTGCAGGACCCTTTGGAAACTTCAAGTTTCCTTTTGGTAAAAAGGTTAATTCCACAAATTTCTAATTATTCATACATAGCTACCACTAGCATCTATCTCTGAGCAGATTATAATTACTATGGAGAAGGTAAGAAGTTACAGAATCTTGAAGGTTCATGCTCCTGAAACACACACAGGGATTCACAATTTTCCTTTATTTAGAAATAGAATTCTTAGGAGAGTCAATGGGCTGTCATTCAAACAACTATTGAAATCCACCTCAAAGCCTTTCCTGAACAATTGTAAAAAAAGTGGCAATTTATTCCTAACCTCTTACTGTTTAAACATGCAATTTCTATGGTCCTTTCTTCACTCACTACTCTACAAAATCCACTGAACCTTTTTCCTGAGAGATAACCAGCTTTGTTCTATAACCTACTGGATGTTTAGAAAAAAATAAAGAAAAAGAAACAATTTCTTTACTTCTCTTTCTAGAAAAGTAGAAGGGGAGGGTGACCTCTCTATAGAATAAATTTAGATCTAATAATAAATAAAGAGGTTGAAACCTCATTCTAATACTTTATAATATTTATAGTAGTATAGTAGTTTTGTGGTCAAGCATTTTAAATCTCAGCCAAGTGGTTAGTAATGAACTAAAAGGTCTTTATTTTGAAAGTGATATGATACACACACACACACACACACACACACACACACACACACACACATTATTCCCTGAGTAGATATTTACTGATCAACCATAACATATGCAAAATCTTGCAATGATGTATATATACTTGGTGAAAATAAAGATGAATGAGATTTCTTGCCCTCAAGTATCTTGTGATGAATTGGGGTATATAAATCATTGTACAAATAACTCTCTGATAACAACTTCCAAGAGATAAACTAATTGCTATACTAATTTTAAGGAAAAGAAGATCCTGATTTGAGAAAATTTATTGGTAACTGAACCTTGAAAGACGGCCAGTGTTTTGACAGGTGATGGTGGATAAAGAGGACATTCAAAGTAATGGTAAAGGCATAAATAATCATATACATAAAGGAAAACTCAGGGTTTGTACAAATAGCCCATTTTATTTGGGAAATGAGGCATATGAAGGGGAGCATGTTTAGTAAAGAAAAAGAAAGAAACATTTATTAAGTTCCTGCCATGTGACAGGCATCATGCAAAGTATTTTAAATATATTATGTCACTTGAAACTTATATCCACCCTGGAAAGTAGGTTCTACATTATTCTCATTTTATAGTTCAAGAAAATGAAGCAGACATCCTTTACAAGGGTCATATAGCTAATAAGTGTCTGAGGCAAATTTTGAACTGGCTCACCTGATTTCAAAGCCAGAACTCTATCTACTGAGCCACTTATACTAGGACTAGATAATGGAAGTGCCTAAAGATACAGCTAAAGGAACTTGAGCTTCAATTTGTTAGGTAATTGGAGAAAGTATAAGTATAGGAGTGGCATGATCAGAACCATGCTTTAGGAAGATTAACTTGGAAATAGTAGAAAGGATTGTGTGGTTGAAATTGAGACTGGAATCATAGAGAACAGGAAACTATTATTATAATCTAGGTAAAGATAAGAGGAGCCTAATGTTTGTCCTTATTCTCCAATTCTCCCATCTATCATTATAGATTGTCAACGGCAGTGAAAAAGAAGTGTTGAATAAAGGTGCACTAACAGTGTTAATTGGTTTATAAATTGGCCCAACCACCCAGAAAGTAGATTGGAGTTGTGATTTAAAAAAAAAAAAGTAAACAAAATGGCCATTCTCTTATTTAGAGATGCCCTTCTCCATTCTCATCTATCTTCTATACAGTTACTCAAATGAACTTGTAATTCCTCTTCCAATAAACTTCAATGGCTCCCTATTGCTTCTAAAACAGAATACAAAACCCTCTATTTAGTTTTTAAGGTCTTTCACAACCAAACTATCTTTCTTGGTTTCATTTTATATTAATCACTAATCCCCAACTTCTACCCTAGAATCCAGGTAGTCTTCCTAGGTTCTCTTTACATTTACATTTCATCTTTACATTTATTCTATATATGTTTATTTATTTATAGCTTGCTTTAAAAGTATTAGGGCCGTTTTCAGATGTTAAAGCTTAAAACATGAAAAGTTAAGGTATTAAATCTTCTCTCTGTGGGGAAATTTTTGAGACTGCTTCTATTTGTTTTCTGATTAGACTATAAGCTCCTTGACAGCAGGGATTATTTCATTTTTAAATATTTTTTATCCCCAATGTTTAGTATGGTGCCTGGAAAATAGTAAATAATAAGTGCATATTGACTGGTTGTTCATGCTACATTTTTCATAAAAGACCAGTAGTATTATGATGATAATGTCTAGATCTGAATGTGAGCTAGATTTAGATGAGGCAGAATTGCACAAAATTTTGACCTCACTCTCTCTTTAAGAGTCATTGAAGTACAGCAGCAAGATGAAAGTTAGGACTTGGTGATGGCCCAGGATGCAATGGATGACTTTGGTTTCTTCAGTGGTTGACCAAGCTCTAAGTTTTCCACAGTGCCTGCTTTAGCTGCCTTTGCCCTTATGGACTTTGGAACAAATTGTTCTCATCTGCCCATTATGGCAGGGTAAATCTTCATATGCTTGGGGTGGATTCTCTACCTCAACAACAGGTTTGAGGTCTGTTGGTTACTCTCAACCTGGTTTAGCCCATCTGCAGAGGTGGTTTTAATGGGGTGTGGCATCCAAGGATCCTACAGTCTCTTGGAGTCACAGGTGAGGGAGTTGAATGAAAGGTGGATACCAAAGGTAGAAGAGCATACCTGAAAAGGGAAGAACCCCCACCCCCTCACTCCCATCATTTAACTTCTTTAGACCTCAGTTCCCACAATTGAAAAATGAGGAGATTTGATAATATCATCATTGAGGTGCTTTCCAGAGAACATTCTACTCTATTCCTTTTCTAGGTGTGAATGTATTGGCATTTTCATCTGTGCTTAAACTTTTAAAGAATTGGAGCTGTCTATTATACTTTCTTGGTAGAGTGTGTGAAATAATTCCATAGACAGAATTTTTCTGATGAAGATTAAAAGCTGTACGTGAATGGCAAACTATTCTTGCTCTCTCCTTTATTTTATCTTTTTGCCTATAACATTATTATTTTAAATAATTCTTTCCTTGAGTTCTAATTCTCCTGGAGTCAATTATAGTATAATGAAAAAAATTATTTTATTCTCATCAAAAAATGTTTTAAGGAACAATTTCTGTTATACAGCTTCCAAAAAATTCTTCTGATTTTAATGGCTTTAATTTTTCCCCCCAGTTAGCTCATTCCTTTCTGGTTCAATTAAAATGACATTCTACCTATTTGCCTTTTTATAGATTCCTGCAAAGTGCTAGAATATGTCAGTCTGGTGTGCAAAATGGGACAGTGCTGCCTGTGTCCTCCTCACTGCTGATGGAGGTGGCAGGCACAGCATGAGGCTAGTTGCTTTGCCAGGGCCCATGGCGCTTGGCCTTGGAAGAAGACTGGCAATGAAAATGCCATCTGGAAAGGGCAGGTCATTCTGCCCAAAGATACTTGGAATGGTTAATAGGAAGTATTTGCTTTGCCACCCACCTGAATACCTTTGCCTTACTGGGAAGAATAAACTGCAGATTTCTTCAAGGGCTTTCCCCTTTCTACAATAATTTCGCATTGTTTCCTTTAGAGGGAAGTAGGAATGGATTTATTTTGAAAAATGTGTATTTAAAAATTTCATTACTAGATATTCACCAAATCAAGTTCTCTTCTTTCCCACAGAGCTAAACCTTCCACCACTCATGTCTCATTTAAAAAATTAAATTTTCCCAGAGGACATTTATACCTGAATTCTTTCCCCTAATTATGTAATTTCTGCCATGGGAGCTGGAATAGTTATGGAACATCTTTCTGTTTTCCTGGGTATGTATTAGATATTTTTGCTTATGTTTATATGGTAATATTGTACAACTTCTACCAGGGTTTACAAGAGTTATATAGTATCTTAGTCATTTTAAGACTAAATTTGATGGCATAACTCAGTTGATGTATTATAGAGACTGAGAGCATTTACATATCACATTAAACTCTAAAACAATTCCAAAAGCATTCATTGTGATTGTGAATTAAAAAATCACATGTAGGTATGGTATTTATCTTACTAGAAATTACAAAAAATTCTGGATATGCCAGTTCTCTGTTGTGGGATCCCTTTGAATAGTTTAATAACAGTTTAACAATAATATATCTCCAGTTAAATGAGTCAATAGTTTACATTGTCATAATCTCTACTTTTCATCCCTCTCTCCCCTCAGTTGTTTATATGAGAAAATATTCTTGAAAGGAAACCTAAATACTTAACATTTTAAACAAAGCTAGAGTATAATTATATGATGATAAAAGCTATTTTTATGACCCTGATATTTTGTTTGGGGGGAAAAATGCTCAGGAATCACAGGTGGCAAGTTCCCTACTAAAGCAAACCAAGGGTTCCTGACATTGGAACAATGCTGTTTGTGAAAACACAAAACCTAGGGAGGTGTGATTAATTACTCCTGTTCTTGGAAGATGTCAGAAGAAATTAACAGATAAATGGATGAATGATTCACCTCCCGCAGGTCAAAGAGAATGTACAAAGCTGAAATTACCATCGTTAATATGAGGATCGAGTCAGTAGATATCGTATTTCAGAAAAAACCCCAATCGAGAATTTCAAGTGCAGGCAAGACCAAAAGGATCCTTTTTTGGTGCATGATTTTGTTCAATTTATCCCTACCGACTCAGGTCGCCTGGGCAATAATTATAATGTTAAATTCTGCAGCTTAGCATATAAAGATATTACTGACATCTTTGTTCGCATACAGTATATCTTCCAGTTCATGTGACAGATTTATGCTAATCCATCTATATTTTTGGTCCAACTATGGAGGACAGGGCATCATCAATCATTATAACTAATGATCATATGATGCTTTAGGGTTAATAAAGGATTTGGACAAACATTATCACATATGATCTCCACTTTTTTTGTAAATGGAAGTAACTTGCCCAAAGACATATTGCTACTAAGTGGAAACATGTTTTTAGATTCTGGATTGGTGTTTGAATCTTGAAGTTAGTAGCCATGGAATTTTTCTTTTTCATGACTAATTCAGGAGAGTAGGGAAGAATTCCTGTTCTAGCTTTGTTAGCATAATTCAAATCATTTGAAAAATTTCCCGTCTTATGTTACCCCTTTACTCCAGAAATAAAATGCATATAGAGGAGAAGGCAGGCAGAGAAATAAAGAAAATAGTTCTGACCATGTCATACCCTTCTCAAAAACTCTTGTACTTCCTTCCCTATTGCTTTTAGAATAAAATAAGGATTCTATTTGGCATTGAAAGTGCTTCACAATCTGCCTTTAGACTACCTTTCTCTCTTCCAGGAACTCTACATTCTAACCAGATGTAGGCCATTTGCTGTTCTTATATACATCACCATCCGCGCCCTATATCATAGATTTACCCAGGCTGCCCTCATGCCTGACATTTATCCCTTCTTCACCTCTTCAATCACTTATCTTCCTTCAAAGTTTGGCTCAAGTGCTTCCTCCTACAGGAAGCCTTTCCTAATACTCCAGCTGCTAGTGCTTCCCCACAGTTATTTTTATTTACTTTCATGTGTACACATCATTTACCTGGTAAAATATTACTCTTTGAGGGCAGAATTAATTTCATTTTTCATCTTTGTATTCCTTGTGCTTCGCACAACCTTGCACATAATAAGCATTTAACTAAAACTTTGTAGTTAATTGACAATCAGAGTGGTTTATGAGGTCTAAAAGTAGATCAAGGAGGGCTTGAAAAGGCAGCATTTTATTTAAGTATTAAAAGATAGGTAGGAACTTAAGAAATGAAAAAGAAGAAAGAGGACATTTTAGGCATAAGGAATCTTGTGAATTGAAGCAAGAGTGCAGTCTGTTTAAAGGGCAGAGCTAACTATTGTCTAGAATGCAAGGGGAAAAGTAATATAAAAGTTGGAAAGGGAGAGTGGTTCAAGGGCTTTGAGTACCAACAGAATAAGTCGGGCTATTGAGAAGAGGAGAGCTGGGCCACAATGAGAGTCAGATAACTTGAGATTTGACCCAGGGGAAGAAAATTATAGGGTGCTGATAGCACTTGTTTCTTTCAGCAAGTAGAAACTATTCTGTTTAGTACCTCATGTCAGTTTAGCTTGCCTTTCCCTAGCTATCTCCCCCAGAGGAAGACCTCACTATTAGCAATCTCATATTGCCTTGTAATAATAAATAATAATAATAGCATTTACATAATATTACTATACTTAGTTAAGCATTTTAAAGATATTTCATTTGATCCTTTCAACTCTGGGAGTTAGGTGCTATTATCCCTATTTCACAGATAAGGAAACTGAGGCAAATAGGATAAGTCACTTGCCCATGGTCATATAGTCAGAAAGTGCTTGGGGTGGGATTTGAATTTAGATCTTAATGAATCTATTTTCAGCACTTTATCTACTGTACCACCTAGCTGTCTGTGGTCTGTTTTTCATCAGCCAAACTGTCGCTACAGGATATAACTCCTCTAAGGAAGATTTTGGTCCTGAGATCTCTTGTCAATTGTTCCCCTTCCACTCAACAGAATTTGTCTTTAAAAACTGATTTAGGGGCAGCTGGGTGGCTCAATGGACAGAGCCAGGACTGGAGACAGGTGGTCCTGGGTTCAAACCTGGCCTCAGAAACTTCCCAGCTGTGTGACCTTGGGCAAGTAACTTAACCCCCATTGCCTAGCCCTTACCACACTTCCATCTTGGAACCCACACACAGGATTGATTCTAAGATGAAAGGTAAGGGTTTAAAAAAAAAGTTGATAAAAATTATAAAAACTGATTTAAAGGCATGGTTCAGGCAGCTCGCCCTGGGGCAATTTTTTAGTCCTTGTCCCAGATATAAGAATTGAAGGACCACAGTAATATTTCCTCTCAGTTTTAAATCAGAAATTATCTTCTTGCCTAAGCTCTAACTGACCAGTGTCCTCAAACTTATTCAGTATGTGAGAGGAAAGCAATGGCAGAGATGAGCAGGCAAAGAACACAATGTTTAGAAGGAGGTCTGGCAGCTGGTGAGGGAATAGAGTGAGACTAGATGGGACACACTGGAGGGCAGGTGGTGTCGGAAGTGAGAAGGAGGTCAGTGCTGATGGTGTTGTCAGAACTGCTGGGAGAAAGTTGTGTCAGGCTTCTCAGACATCAGGGTTGGTCTTTCCAGGTCAACATAAGGAGAGTTGGCTTTATTGGGAGCTATGAAAAATTTTTCCTTTGCATCTTGTTAACACAAGAGTAATCTAACAGGATTAGTTCAAGGATCAACTAAAATGGATCACCTCTATAGGAGGGAATGAATTGTATCCTCCAGCTTGTTTCTGTGAAATTTCTCATCAGGGCCTCTGAATTCTGTTGTGAGGAAAACAAATTCACCTGGAGAATTTTCATTCCAACAAAGAGGATAGATTTGAATTTAAGAAAGGGGGAAGAACTCATCCATCACCAACTGGGATCATTTTTCCCCTACTAATCTTGGCTATTCTCTTCTAATCATGCTTGCAGTCATGAGTACTATCTATCTTCTCAGGCTTTAGATACATGGAAGAAAAGGAGAACAAGAGAATGAAATTGTTAAAAAATAGTGAGAGGAAAGGATTACTATAGAGAAAGAGAAAAGTTGAGCAGGAGGGGAAAATAGGACAGACAGTCTAAAGTTTCTTGTAGTAACTCAAAGGGAGAGGAATAGGATTCAGTCTACCAAAGGAAAGACTCAAAGTGTTGCTCCTTATCCCCTCAAGTATGGGCATTGATAATAGATCATAGATCAACAGCTGGATAAAGGTAGCCTAATAAGAGCAATGTAGTTCCTTCCTGTTATGTTGAGATGCTTCCCACCCCCTCTTCCATTGACCATAGAAAATTACTCAATGCATTTAAAGACATCACACTTTCCCCTGAAACTCAAGCCCATCTTTTTGAAAATCACCATTCTCTGGTGATACTGTAGCCTGCAGATATAAAACACCATGCTCTCTGAAGAATTAAAATTATGACTCTTCCAATGGGCACTGAAAAGATAAGACATGGAGGACAGGAGAGTATTCCACTATTATCTTTGTAATATCAAGATATCTTTGGAAAGCCCCTTGAAGCCCCTTCCCCAGCATATTGGTCAGACTTCTTATAGAGACTGTGTTGGAGGACAGAAAAAGATGGCACCTGATGAGACAGTATAGATGCCTTATGATCTTCAGTGTTACCTATTGATGAGATCACAGATCCATTAGTTTTGAAATAAAATGCTCTTTTTTGTTTAATATATTCATTTAGAAACATAAACTTAGAAGAATTTAGACCCACATTTTCTTGAAATTATTTTAATGCATAGATAATATTCAGTTTTATTTTTATATAGCTATATATATTATGTTTGCCTGTTCATGTTTGTATTAATATTCATAAGAATTATGAATATGCAAGATTTTATTGTGACCTCTCATATCTAGAGCATGAACCATCTTCTCTCATCCAAAGCAATTGCCTTGTACCAATTTCCTGCCATTGCATATTGTGTCTGCATACATGCAGACCAGTATATGTATAAATGCATGTGTACACAATACCTATTTGGTGAAAATCAAGCCTGTAGACTGGGGTGGTTAGATGATTGTTCCTGATAAGAAGAAATATTCATATCGAAGGCAGAATAGTTTACGTTTCTAAAATACTTTGAAGTTAGCAAAGTACTTTTGTGTGGTGGGCAGCATAAGTATTATCATCACCCCATTCCTCCTTTCCCCCTTATTGTAGATGAGAAAATGGAGGCTCAAGTAATTGACTTGCTCATGGTGACGCAACCAGTTAATTGTGGGACTTTTTATTTGAACCCGGATCTCCAGACTTTAGAGCTAGGACTTGTTCACATTACATTGTTTCTTCTGTTACTTAGAAAGAAAATAAGAGAATCCCCTGCCAGTGGGGAAAATATGGAACAATGATGCAGCTATTGAACCTAGGCTCACATAAGAAAGACACTACTCTCTCTGGGCTAGAGGTAGAATGACCTCTAGTTATAGAAGTGGGAGTTATTTTCTTTAGTACAGAGCCAGTTCAACAATAAGGTGTTTCAGAGAAACATACTTTTTAAGTCAGATTAAAAAAACCGAAAACTCCAGGAAAGGAAAGTTTAGCTGCACAGCCTGACTACCATTGTTATTTCTGGTTTTAGACTACTATAAGTGGGCAATTGCCATGGCTCCTGAGTTGTAAGCAAAACTCAGCTGTGGCTTGTTGAGTTTATTGAGCTCTGATCACTAATTGCAGTCCCTGTGAATAATGGTTCTCAAACCTAGTCCATTAGCCATCAGGATGGGGTAAAAGACTAGGAAGTAAGAACCTTTAAGGAAACCTCAGGGTTATTTTGCTGGCTTGAAAAGTCAGCCAATTAGTCAACAAAATGACTACTTAAGTAAATGGCAGCCCATGGAAGTTTACTTTGAAGGTGAAACTGAATGGATCATATACCTTCTTCCTTGGGGCCAGTTCTCTACCCACTACACCATATTGTGCCTCTTATTAGGAAACAGAAAGAAAAAAAAAGGATGACTATTTCTTGTAATACCTGATCTGATTTCTTAATAAATTGAGCAGAGATAAATGTAGGATAAATATGAAGAGGAGAAAAAGATATGCTAGAAAATATCAACATTAAGAATATTAGGGGGCAGCTGGGTAGCTCAGTGGAGTGAGAGTCAGGCCTAGAGACAGGAGGTCCTAGGTTCAAACCCGGCCTCAGCCACTTCCCAGCTGTGTGACCCTGGGCAAGTCACTTGACCCCCATTGCCCACCCTTACCAATCTTCCACCTATGAGACAATACACCGAAGTACAAGGGTTAAAAAAAAAAGAATATTAAAGTTAACACCAAAAAAATTGTTAACAGTTTTAGGCATGAGCCAATTTTGCAATGATACCCTCAACATCTGAGAAATACCTGACCAGTCTCAGAGGGGAAAAATGTTCAATGAGAGACTACTAATTAGAAATATGACCACTTTCAGATGTTGCTTCTTTCTCAGTCAAGATAGAGCTCTTTCTAGCAATTTTAAGTTTATATTTTCACTGGAAAGAATGGCTGGTTTCATGTATCTACAAAATGTTAAACCCCCAATGGACATTTCTTTTTGTAAGCATATACAAGCAAGACTTTTCCCCTGTAGATGTGCTATATGAGAAGAATCTATGCAATGACATGCTTCTATTACATTTCTATGACATCTGAGAGGCAGAGATATTAATACACTAATATGATTTCTCTATGCTGAGAAATTGATCTATCATTGTATGAATTTGAGTTGATGAAATGTTTTGTTCACTAACCTTGTTTTCCTATTTGCTTGATTCTTACCCCATCCTATCCCCTTTTGATTAAAGCTGAGATTTCAGCACTAATGAAATCAGTAACTTGCCTCTGGTACTGACAGGGTATGTGGTTAGCCCATTTTCATCTCAACGGTATGTGTTAGAGGCAGGACTTGAATGAAGTAATTCAAGACTCCAAGGCTGGGCCTCACTTCGCCATGCTATCTTCTCTATATAAGTCCATTGGGCCATCCTGTCATAGATTTAGAGCTGAAAGAGACCCTGGAGATCATCTTGTCAATCCCCCTTAATTTACAAAAGAAGAAAATGAGTCCCAGAGGTGTTGTAACTTGCCGGATATTGCATAGTTGGTTGAACTGGGAATAAAATATAGGTTTTTTGACTCTAAATTTACTCCTTGTACCATATATGCTAATAGAACTCCAAATTTATTTTTTATGTATGGATAAGATAATAACCTACCACAAAAATAAATTATAATATTTGTTTCAAGAGAGGACACTTGTATTGGAGTATGTGTTTATGTGTGGGGGCAGAGTCTTCATATCTTTAACTAGTTCAGATGAATGAGGTTCAAGGGTCCCCTGCTTTCCTCCACAGCCTCCTTCTTATTCGTATAAATATTTTCTTGTGCACCCTTATTCTGTGAGACATTTTTTCCTAACTTGCCTTTCTTGCTCTCTGCCTAGAATATTTTTCATTTCCTCTCTTTCCCTTCTCAGTTATTTAAAGACCTGACAGAACAACTTCCAGTCTTTCTGTTTCTGAAAGTTAAGGCTCTTTCCATGCTGCTTGATAATAATGACAAGGTTAAGTGAAGACACATGTTTCAGTCCTCCATATTTGAATATAAGCAATTTATCCCTGTTTAGTCCTTTATCATTGTTTACTCATGTTTACTTTTTTATGTATCATCTTCACTGCTGTGTTAGAATTTCAGAGTTTCTTTGAAACTCTGGTCTTTTCATCAGGAATTCTTGAAAGTCTTCTATTTCTTTAATAATCTGTTCTGACCATGTAGGATTATATTCAGTTTTTTTCTAGCTAAGTTATATAAGTTTATCTTCTTTACTTTCTGGGACAATGCATTCCATGTTCTCAGTGCCTTTATGTATTGGTGGCTGCAAAATTTGTACAGATGATTCTGACTGAGGCTCCTCAATCCTTTAATTCTTTCTGGCTGCCTATAGCATATACATATTTTTGACTTGCATGCTTATGATATTTTTTTGAGAGTTTTCATATGGGGTTTCTTTTAGGAAATGACTGTTTGATTTTTTTTTATTTCTATTTTGCTCTCATTTCCAAGAGATATAGCAATTTTCTTTTAATATTTGTTAAAATATGATGTCTAAGTTGAGTTATTTTTTGGAAGAGAGGCATATAGATTACGGTAGTCAAATGATTCTTAATTTGTTTCTTCTTGCTATATATTCCAGGTGAGTTGTTTCTGCAATTAGAGATTTATTCTTTTTTAAAAATTTTTCAGTCTTCCAACTTTGTTTTAATATTTCTTTTTTCTTCATAAAATTATTGATTTTTTTTTGATCCATTCTTATTTTTAGGGAATTTGTTTTTTGGTCAGGATTTTGGATCTTTTGTGCCATGCTGTAAATTCCTTTATTAACTCCTTTTTCCATGGCTCTCATTTGTTTTCAAATCTTTCCCTCTAATATTTTCATTTCTCTGATTAAAAAAAAGTTACCTTAACTCTTAAAAAAACAGCTCTTAGGGGAGCTAGGTGGCCCAGTGGATAGAAAGCCAATGGTGGAGATGGGAAGTCCTGGTTTCAATTACGGTCTCAGACACTTCCTAGCTGTGTGACTCTGGGCAAGTTATTTAACTTCAATTGCCTAATCATTTCCAGTCTTCTGCCTTGGAACCACTACATAGTATTGATTCTTAGACAGAAGGCAAAGGTTTAAAATATGATCATATTAGTGCTAGATTGTATAATCTTCTTGAGGAAAGGTCTAAGTTAGTTCTCTTGCTGCTTTCTTAGCTTATTGTGTATTATATTATTCCAGGATCTTGGGGATAGCTCAGACTTGAGACCTGCAAGCTTTTTTTTTTCCTGGTCCAGGGCAAAGACTGATCATTGTTCCCCCTATTCTGAACACTGTACATTTCTTTCTTTCTTTTTTTTCCCTTAAACCCTTACCTTCCATCTTAGAATCAATACTATGTATTGATTCCAAGGTAGAAGAGTGGTAAAGGCTAGGCAATGGGAGTTAAGTGACTTGCCCAGGGTCACACAGCTGGGAAGTGTCTTGAGGCCAGATTTGAACCTTAGACCTCCCATCTTTAGGTCTGGCTCTCAATCCACTGAGCTACCCAGCTGCCCCCTGAACACTGTACATTTCTGACCCAGCTTTGGGCCTATCTATTATAATCCAAAAAACATTTACTAAGCACTGGCAATATAATTAATAAGGAGACACCCCTTTTCCTCAAGGAGCTTAAAATTTAAAGGGGGAGACAACACAAAAAGGAGGCAAGATAGCAAGGGAAAGGATGCAAAGTGGTACCTACCACAGGGGCATCTTGTTCTGTGAACTTGAAATCAAGGAGAGCAGCAGATACAAAGTACAGTGTGATGAATGAGTAACAGTAGACTGCTGTTGGATTTAGCCAATATCAACCAGCTGGGAACCTCTGCTCCTTCAGTGACAGAAATGTAACCTCCTCTTTGGTCTGGTTTAAATGTTTCAGACTGAGCTAGAAGCTAGAACTGAGACCCCAGTCTGCTCTTGGGATCTGAGCCACACCACTTCTGCTGGGTTTTTACTTTGCTTTCGTCTAATGATGCTACCTATCACCTGAAACTCTTCATCCTAATGCTGAATGTCACTCCTGGACATAACTTATTCTACTCTAGATCTGTGACCTATGTAGTAGGTGATGATGATACTAGATGGCAACTGTTCTGACTGAAGTGCCCTGGAATGCCCAGGGGTACAGCCTCCTTCTTGCCCAGTTGCACAGCCTCTTACTTAGTGTGTCAATCCTCTGCATGCAGCATGCTCCTGGCTAGACACTGTTCCTAGTCTCCACAGACCTCTTTGTCTCCCTTTGCCAGCTTGGGCTGGAAAAAATGACTGAATTTCTAGTTCCTTATTCATATCAATTTTTAGGTTAAAATGCTTTTCTTCCTTCAGTGTAATCATTGGTTATTTCTAAAGGTTGGTTTCATTTAAATTCAGTAATACTATGTTAGTGTTAGAGTAAGGAAAAAGACTTATTGGTTTTGCACTTCAAATATGTACAAAAAAGGAGAAAAGGAAGACTTTCCGATACTTAAATTCACCAAAAGGAGAAGTTTCTTTTACCTTTACTTTTTGTAATAAGTACAATTTTATTTGTACATTTGTTGGTTACCAGGATTTTATTTTTACAGAATTTCATTTTCTTTTTTTCAGCTGTGCATTTCATTTAGTTAATCTGAATATCCTGGAGTAGTGACAGTTTCCTCCGTAGAAAAGTAATTTCTTTTGGGAGGAGGGAATGAAGGAATGAGGTGATGGTGAGAGATATCCAGGTCAATGATTTCATTGGTATAAGGAATTTCCTATGAGGAAGCTCCCTCTAGTAGGTTTAGTTGTTAGACCAAACATCATAGCAGATATAAGTTTCAGATAAGTTTTTTTGTAATTCAGCTTGTCTGCTGCAAAAGAAATGCTACTCTCCTACCTGGATATTAATCCAGGATAAAATAGGTTAATCAGCAAAGGATAAGAAGCAGTCAGGGCACCAATGAGTTCTACAGAACACAGTAAAACCTATAATTTGCAACTATTTGCTTGTTAGACCTTTCACATGATATTTGCATAAATATTTTACAGCTGCTAATCAACTACCAGATTAACATCAACTTTAGGGAGTGTCTGTAGAGAGTCTTAGTTTTAGAGAGTCTGTAACAGTAAAATATTGTATAATAATCAATATACTATCCATGCATTGTGCCCATTAAATTTTTCTATGTCTTTCCAAAGCTTCTAGATCTTCCTTTCATGCATATAAAATATAGCATGTAGTCATCGTAACAAATCAAAAACAGGCATCCATGGATAGAACATCAAAAATATATAATGGTTTCAAAAGTTTTCAGATACTATTTTTTCTGTACTCCAGAGTTTTGATGAGATTTCTAAGTTTTCAAGGTTTCTAGTTCAAAAGGGGGATTTCAAATTTCATCTCCAAATGTATATATCTGCATGATAGTATCTGTGAAAATAAGTTTAAAAATTGTTATAGGGAGTTCTCAATGATCTGGTATTGGTTTCATGGGAAGAGGAGCAGTAATATTATTAGATTGAGATCTGTTGTTGCACTGAATCAGCCAGAAGGAGTTTGATTCAAGTTTAAAGACTGATAGTAATCTAAAAACAATTTCAGAAATAATTATTTTACTTAGTCTTTACAACAACATTGTGAGGTACACACTACAAGCAACAAATAAGGTAAATGAGAGCCAGGAGGCCAAGTGACTTCCGCCTGGGGTCACACGAACAGTAATAAGCTTAAGAGGTAGAACTTAGGCATTTACTTTTGAGTATAAATATTGTGTTCCTTTCCCCATCATACTACTTCATTAATGTGTTACTTCTCTGAAAAATAACTACAGGATTCCAAGGCTACTTTGTTAGCTAATTGGAAGGACCCTTCAGTGGATAAACATTCAAGATCAAGACCTGTGTTGCGGTATGAAAATTCTTATACTTTTTGTTCTCATGTTTTAGTGAAGCAATAGAAATAAATAAGGAATTAACATAAAATCAAATTTCAAAATGTTGGGTCACTATTTAATTTTAAAAGTATGACTTAAACATTCATAATTTACATTTGCTGTTTTCGAGGAAATCAATAAATTGGAAAAGGAAAACAGTTGAAGTAGTGATAAGGAAAGAAACCTCATTTGGAACACAGGTCTTCAAGTCTTTTGGAAGGGTATATCAAGGGAAAAAAATTTCCAGAAAGGAAAATAAAAGTAAAATGAAAATGATAAAATCCCACCTTTTCTCAGTTTATCATATTTTATTTTACATCTTTCCTTTATCTTATTTTAATAACAAGTTTTCACATATATTTTAAATCAAAACAACAATGTCTAATTCATCGAGTCTTTATGTGAAAGGAGACTTCTCTTCTTGATTTATAAATTTAGTCTTTGATGCAACAAAATTTGAGAATACTAATATTTTTATATTCTTAATTATCTAAAAATGGAGAAAAAAAAGAAAAAAAATTTGTTCAAATAGGACTTTAATCTTAACAATAGTTTGGAAGTTTCTTACTAAAAATCTCCTTGATTTCCAGAAATTTTAGTGGGGGCTACCAAACTATTTGCTCATTAACATGTAAAAATAATCAGTGAAAATAAACCAGCAAAATTATTTCATAATAGTTACTCATAGAAACAAATTAAGGAAATGGTGTTTGTATTCTAAAGATCCAACTTTATTAGGTTCATTCTTGGTCTTGTATTTCTCTATTATTTTTCCCATTTGTCCAAGATGGGAGATAGGAGAGAAAAAGTGACTCATCTTAGAGTTTCTCTTTTGTACTCCTTATAAATGATCTCTGGACCTTTTACCATCTTGGTTGCCTTCTCAATAAGATCAAATTTACTAATAATTTCTAAAACTGTCATGCCCAGAACTGAATGCAGTCATTACTCAAGACAAGGTATATCAGTAGCTGAGCAGAATGGCATTATCCTGTTCCTAGAAACCATGTCCCTCTCAATGCAGGCTAAGATTGCATTAGCATTTTTCCATTGCTACATCACAATGCTAACAGAATAGTAGTGCATTAAAAAGCTCAGGAACCTTTAAGAACAACTATTATCCATGCTCCCTTATTGTCTATTTGTGAAATCGATTATTTGTGCTGAGGAACAATACTTCACATTTATCTCTGTTGAATGTCTTGGTATTAGATTCAGTCATATACTCTAGCTCGTCAAGATCCTTTTGGATCCTGACTCTGTCATTCAATGTCTTAGCAATCCCTCCTATCTTTGTTTCTACAGGTTTGATGAGCATAATTAACCACAACTTTATCAAAGTCACTGATAAAGGGGCACTGGTGTACTCCACTGGACACCTTTTGCCATAATAACATTGAACCATTAAAAATTATTCTTTGACCAATTAACCAAGTCTCAATATGTCTGATTGTACTATTGTATAATCCATATATCTTCATCTTTTTTTACAAGAATACTATGAGATACTTTATCAAGTTTTGCTAAAACCTAGGTAAACTAATGCATCCTCTTCATCACTACATTATTAATCCCACCAAAAATGGAAAAAGAGTTAGCATGACTTGTTCTTAATATTTATTTAATTGAATACAATTAAATACTTAGAATTGTTTTGAACTCATAGGTTTCACTGGTTACATAAAGATAGAAGTTAACTGTCTCAAGATAATCATAATAAAGCATTGTTGCTTTGACATAGTCTACTTACCTAGATCAGTCCTAAAACCTAAGGATGTAACAATGGACCATGAGAATCATTTTGTGCAGATGGGGATTTTTGTTAGAAGGAAAAGACCTTTTGCTTTTAGTAAGATGGGAACTGAGGGGCTGTTCCTTAAATTTAATTGCTAGGTAAATGAACATATACAAACAATATCTGACTCATGTTCAGTTTGATCTAGATGTTATTTACCATGAAGAATCTTAATTTCTTCTGGAGTCAATAATTTATCTTTTTTTTTTCCCTAGGACTCTTTTTGATGTTATCTGTAATCCCAAAAAAGCTGCAATAGTATTTAGACTCTACAGAATGCCAGAACTTTGTTTAAAAAAAATAGAATAACAAGATTTATAAAGGGGGGTGTCCAAATATCATATAAAATATAAGAAAGTATGGTTGCAAAGAAATATTGTATCAAATGGGGACAGAAGTGAGGAAGTAGAGTAAAGAAGATTTAATTGAGAGTCAGTATGGAGACACATAGAAATGGTGTTGTGGGAGCAGACCCATATCTAGAGAATCATCTAGAGAAAATATGCCTGATAAAGAGTGGATAAAAAAGTTAAAAAAAACTAACATAAAGGCACAACATGTAAGAAATTAGAAGCATAATTTACCCAGAATTCTACTGAGGTTACTCTTTGCCAAAACCAATTTCTAATGAATTAGTAGCTTTTCCTTATAACAATTTTGTTGTTCACATGGAGGATCTAAGACAACAAGTAAGGTGAAATAGAAATAATGACTCTTTGTATATTAAAAAATTATTTTAGCATTCATGCTAGAAAAATCATAGTCTTTCATGGACTTCTCTATGTCTCCCACCTCTCCTCCCCCTCTCTCCCTGTTCAAAGAAAGCATATATAGAATCCTATTTTCCTCAGCTATAAATTGGGGATAATAATAGTATCTATGTCCTAGGATTATTGACAGGATTACATGAGATCATATTTGTAAAGTGCTTAGCATAATGCCTGTAACATATTAGGCACTCTTATTTTGCAGCAGCAACTAGGTGGACTTGGAATTAGGAAGATCTGAATTCAAATTTGGTTTCAGACAATTAAAAGTTGTGTGACTTTGGTCAAATTACTTGACCATTGCTTACCTCAAATTTCTCAAATAAAATTAGGATAACAGCATCTAATTCAGCTTTGTTATGAAGATGAAAAGCTATTATATTTATAAAGTACTTAGTATGATATCTGGCACATAATAGGTATAATATACAAGTGTATTCCCTTACCTTCCTTGCTCCAACCATGATTTAAAAAAATTTGGTGGAAATATAAACCTCTCAAATACAAAAAAGAGACAAATCCCACGAATAAAGAGTCATTACAGAATTTATGTAGATACCTAGTGAACTCACAAGCCAATTTGTATTTTTTTCTACATCATTTTCTTTATTTTTTAAAAAAATATTTTATTTTCACTAATTGCATCTAAAAATAATTTTTTAACATTCTCTAAATTTTGAGTTCAAAATTCTCCTGCCATCCCATAGTCCTTCCTCCCCTAAAATGCTAAGCAATCTGATATGATTTACATGGGCAATCATATAAAAATTTTCCTTACAAACAAAAAAAGAAGAAATTAAAATATAGTAGGTTTCTATCTATATTCAGATCCCTCAATTCTTTTTTCTGGAAGTGGATGGCATTTTTTATTGTAAGTTCTAGCAGATTGTCTTAGATTACTATATATTGCTAAGAATAGCTGTCATTCACAATTATTTATCATCAGATATTGCAGTGTAGAGGTTATAGTATACTCCTGGTTCTACTTATTTCACTTTTCCTCAATTAATATAAATCCATTTTTTTCTGAAATTCTCCTACTCATCATTTCTTAAAGCATAATGGCTTTCCATTAAAATATATAGTTTTGCAAATAAGAGCATAAAAGCTAGCAGTTGACATATAAAGGAGAGAAATGTAGGGATATCTTAACATTGACCTACATATAGCCTATGACCAAATACTTATTCCAAATTTTACAATAAGGCATTATAAATACCCCATAAAAGAAAAAGGAAAAAAAAATCACATTTCTGATATGAAAGGAGGGCAAAAAAAATTTACATGGATTTTACATATTGCAGAATCGCCACATTCTTAATCCCTGAAATTGAAAGGATTTTATATATATAGTCATCAAATAAAAAAAAAATTGGTTAGGGTCAAAGTTCAGTGAGAAGTTATGCTTTTCTTGAATCCCAAGGATAACAAAAATGGATTTGGAAACTATGTTGGAGGCAAAAGGAAACTTGAAAAAGAGGTTCATTTTTCAGAATGTATGATGTGTTGAAGATAAAAATACAGAAAACACAGAAGTATTTAATTATTGAACTTTAGTTTTCTTTTCCAAGGAAAATGAGCTTTGGATAAAGAAGGATAGTCCACAAATCGGCTGATAGAAAGTGAAAACCCTAAATTAGTTATGTGATTCTAAGAGAGCAGCTTTGAACAGATTTAAAGAAACCATATCTTATGATATTAAAATAGCTAGTAGCTTATTTATCATGCCTTTATCAGTAACCTTTGAAAGATCACAAAGTATTATTGCTCTGAAGAACAGCAAATGTTTTCCATATTTTTCAAAAAAATAATTGAGTAAATTCTATAAATGACAGTCCAGTGAACTTGATTTGCTGGAAAAATTCCAGAATGTATTATTGAAGGGTTTGTTACTGTATATTAGAAAGAATAACAATGATCAATAGCAGCCTGCATGACTTCAAGAAAAGGCCTTACCAGTGTAACCTCAATTCCATTTTTGACAGTTGCTAGATAGCTATAGTTTATGTGGATTTCAGTAAAGCATTTTACAAAGTCTTTCATGCTATCCTTGTGAGCAAGATAGATGGATATGAATTTGATGACAATACTGTTAGATGGATTTGGAACTGGCTTAATGACCAAATTCTAAGAGTATGTACTATTCATTATCAACTCAGGGAGATCACGAGAAGAGTATACCAGGAATCTCTTCTTGGTTCTGTGCTATTTGATATTTTCATCAATCATTTACATGGAATCACAGATCATAGGATCATTGATCTAAACTTGGAAGGTGGTTTCAAGGTCATCTAGTCCAAACCTTTCATTTTATGGATGAGAAAAACTTTTATTAAAGTAGTCTAAATGACTTTCTCAGTGTTATATAAAGTAGTAAGTAGAAGAGATGGAATTCAAACTCATGTCTTGTGACTCAGAGGTCTGCCTCTTGCCAGCATGTTAATCAGATTTGCAGACTACAGATGGATGAGAGAAAAAGTTAAATATAGAAAGAAGAATAATGATTTAAAATAACCTAAAATTATTGGCCAGTTTTATTAAGATCAAAGTTTAATGAAGATAAATTAAAATCTTACATTTAGATTCAAAGTATCTACCTTAAAAGTACAGAGAGGAGAAGTATGACTTGAGAACAGTTCGTGTGATCAGGTTATTTGACATGAAAGAATAATGAAGGAATGCCAATAAAAACACTAACCCAGTCTTAGCCTGTAATAAGTGTTATGATTAAAAATGATGAGGGCCGAAATCAAAAGGGAGAATAGTATTTTGACAAAAGCCATGCTGATAGAGATAGACTGACCATGCACCTGTAAGAAAAAACCTATTCCAACCTCACCTCAGCCATTTACCTTCCTCTCTCCTCGAGCTCAGGTAACTAAAGAGGAAGCTCCAAGTCACTTCCCCCTAATTTCAAACAGTCCCTCACCTTGAATACATCATCCAAAACCGGAAACCCATTAGGGATCACGGGAAATGTAGTTCCAAGTATCCCAAGTGATTTTAAATGACACATAAGGAATAGGTAGTATCCAGATTGGGTAGCTGATATTACCAGTATTCTCTAGTATAATCACATTTCAGCTAGAGTTCTGAAGAATACAGGACTGAGAACAGATTCCCAGGGCACTTTATTAACCATCTCCCTAAGCTGACATTAAACTATTAATGAGTACTCTTTCATTTTATGAATCACATTGAAAACCTAGAGTAAAATAAAATAGGATTGCAATGGGAAGTGAAGAACTGTTGCAAAAGAAGATCACTCAAAGGATCTGGGGAGGGTAATACTGGAGAAGAGAAGATTAGGGGCAATATGATAGTTATCTTCTCATGTGTGAAGGATTATCATGGAGAAGAATGAATTAGATTTTTTCTGTTTGTCTTTAGAAAGAAAAACTAGGAATAGTAGTTGAAATTTGAAAAGATGTAGATTTGAGTTCAATGTAAGGAAAAATTTCCTTTTAACTGGAATTGTCCAAAAGGGTTGGGAGAGGGCTTTCTTTATAAGTAATGGGTTCCTCATTACCTGAAGTCATCAAACAAAAAGTCAAGTAATTTCTTATCTGGGATATTGTAGAGAATATTTTTGTTCAATAATATGAGAACCAGACAGCTTCCACAGTAGTTTCCAAATCTACAGTTCAGTATTATTATCACAGCATCATCATCATTATACCTTCACTAGAATCCTGTCTTTTAAATTATGCAAAGTAACAATTGCTATCTAAAATAGACTCATTATTTGCAAGAAAAGTGATTCACTTTTCAGATTTTTACAAAGCTTATTTCAAGAAGACAATGCTGAAAGGAAATATTTCCAGAAATAATCACAGAATAAATAAGTTTTCAAGATGGTTAAAAGGGTGGTGTTGTGACAAAGAGGGTAAGTTTAATCCAGGATCCAAAAAGTGCATATTATGCAGATAAGAAAACATAAAGGACCAAAGTAAGCTGACAAATGTCAATACTGTATAATCTAAAGGGACATGAAGTTGCAAGCCAACCCTATAATAGAATTAATGATTTTAAAAGATCCATTGGATCATCATTTCAGGTAGCTTGACCTTGGTTTGACTATCATGGTGGGGGAAACCAGGACAAAGCATACCAAATACTTCTGGGATGGACCTAAGCTTTGAGCTTCTTATTTTTATCTTTGCCATTCATGAGAGAGTGGGTAAAACCTCCTTATGATTATTAGGCTTGTGTGAAGAACAGTATTCCCCAGTCTCAACTTTCCTTTCACATTCAGCATTTCCAGTTGCCATCTGTTCAATTCTCTATTGGGCTAGTCTTGCTTTTCCACGATGTTCTGTTGCCAGGTAAGGCATTGGGAAATAGCAATCACAAGGATATACAAAGAGAGGCATATCATAGGATAAGAGCCACCTCATAAAGAGTAAAGAAAGAGAAAATTTTAAAACTTTGTTTTATTTTCTATTTTGAAGAATATATGGTTTCAAACTGGGAGAGCCAAATCGTGTTGTATTCAAATGTGCTTGATTTCATTTTGTTGACTTTTTTGTGTCATCTATAAATCTGATTATCATGCTTGTCAGGAGGTGGAACTTGGAGTCATGAGACCTGATTCTGAATCTTATCTGTCACTTACTCATGTGACTGTTTTTTCATCAAAGATTCTAGAAATCCTGCTGCTCCGCTAAGCCTACTCACCTTTTAACATACAGGTTAAAGTATAGTTTCTCTGCTCAAAAACCTCAGATGGATTCCCATTAGCTATACGATAAAGTCGTAGATCTAGCTTTGCATTCAACATCCTAAAAAAAAAAAATCTATATTCACCATAGCTTTTAGATTTATTTCACTCTTCAAAACCTCAACTCACTGTCACCCAAATCACTGATATGTGTTTTTTGAAAATCTACCATTTTCTCCACATTCATCTGACAATCTTAAACACCTGGTCTACTAACAGCAGGGACAAATAGATATTAATTAGTCAAAAGATGCAACTATATTATATACATATTTATGTCCCTTACAGTGCCTTGCACCAGACCTGAATGAGTAATAAGGAAAAATTCTGGGTTTTATAATTAATGACAGTTATGATTATTTGATTCTTTTTTATATAACTTTTAGTAGCAGATACCTTTTGTTTCAAATAAAACTCAATTTTACTTCCATTTAAGCTACAGATATTTGATATTTGTCCCAGATCAAATAGGAGTTAAGAGTTTAAAAAGTTACATTATTTTTTCTTTTAAAAAAATTGTTACAAAGATTAAGTAGGTATTTCAATTATTGAATATGCTTTATCTGCAGTTGCTGATTACTATTTTTTTTATTTTTTGTTTGCCGCAGTTACTTACAATGTTTGTCATCTAGGGAAAAAAAAACTCTGAACAATGAAATAGTTTGAGTGAAAGCACTTTGAAAACTGTAATTTTCTATAGAAATGTATAGCACTGTTATTGCTAATGTATTCACTGTTACAGTAAGTGCCTTCATATTCAGTGTGACACTGACCTTCTACTGTTTCCCTGCCAGTAAGTTGTTTTCATTTTCTTCCTCTTCTCGCTGGCTGAGTAAATTCAGTAAAAGAGTGAAGGGAAGGCCAAGTGTTTTTTTCTTTTTTCTTTTCTTTTTTTTTTTTTTGTCATTTTCAAGGTTAGAAACATCAACACAAAGACTGTTACAGCTAGAAAGGTCCTTAGAGATGATTTAGTCCAATCCCCTCAATTGACATATGAAGATGCTTCTTATATAGCCCTTGGTATTTTAACCTCCTGCCTTAGTGCAAGAAGAAAGTGGCAGGCAGATAATGTCAAAACAATACATGAAAAAACTCTGATGTTTGTTGGCTCATTTACCTGCTAAGAATATAACCCTGCTAACTGATTTTTTGACTGGATTGACCTGATGTTTGAAGTTATGTAAAGAGAGTCAAAACGATCATAGTGCATATATCAGGATGAAGCTATCTTTATTGGTCTACGCAATTTATTCTACATATCCTTCAGTTCTTCAAATTATAGATAAAAAGAAATTCCCTTGATGAAATGTAACACACTTGCTCAATAGAATATTCTGCCTATGAAGTTATGTTGCCCTTGGCCAGTCGTTTATCTTTTCAGTGACTTCAAGTTTTTCCTTTAAATGGGTTAAGTAAAATCTGTAGAGTATTTGAAGGTCTAAGTGCATTAGGAAAAATAATAAATTTTTCTAGAGTGTAGGACAATTTAGGCTTGGAGGCATTCTCTGATGTCCAATATATTATCATTTTTAATAATATTTATTAAATGTTAGTGGATGATAATATACTACAAAACACTCAATTTGCACATCAAAGTCATATCAACTATTTTTTGCCATTGCCTAACATTTAATTAGATATTATAAGCATAGTTTCTTAAAAATGTTCTCTCACTCATTACTTTAAGCTTATATGTTAAATTAGACTTTCCCTACAGTATTTGGAAATAACATCAATTCCATGACTTCACTAGGGTAGCTGCTATATTGAATAAGGCCCATTGTCCAGTGAGACTACTATTCTGCTGCCAGTTAAGAACCTAAAGAAACTTATGCTTGAATACAATTTTCTTCCTTACTGTCAACCTAAAAGGACAGGGATATTCCAATTTTTCTTATTGGAAATTTATGTTTTCTTGAGGTATAATCATTGTTCTTGTGATGATATAAGACTCAATCATAGGGGCAGCTAGGTAGCACAGTGGATAGAGCACCAGGTCTGGAGTTAGGAGGACCTGGTTTCAAATCTGACCTCAGACACTTCCTACCAACAGGATTCTGGGTTAAGTTTCCTAACCCTGAATGCCTAGCTCTGGCCACTCTTCTATTTTAGAACTGATACTAAGACAGAAGATAGGGGTTAAAAAAAGAGTCCATCATGGAGTACTACATAAAGAACCAACATTAAGGGTCAACCGAAGAACAATAGGGAGAAATAAGCAGGTTGCAACCCATTGCAAATGAAGAATTTCACAAGCTGATAAGATCATAGATTTAAAGTTGTAAAAGATTTTGGAAATCATCTCATCCAACCCCTTCCTTTAACAGATGAGAAAACTGAGGCCAAGGAAGGTATCATGAATTCATTAGACACATGAGTTCTTAGGAAGAAGTGATATAAAGGATGTCAAGGAAATATAACTAGATTTAAAAAATGAACTGGTTTAAGAACAAGGGACAACTGATCTATCAGCTGGAAGTCAAATGCATTAATTGTATCATTGTAATATCATAAAATTCAAGTTAAGGCCTCAGCCTGTCGTGAGAACTCTGTGCCTCAGATAGATTTATGGGAGGGCTTAGCCAAGAATCAATAATTATGCTATAATTATTATAAAAGAATAATATACTAATTATAATAGAATAATAATAGAATAAACAGGCATGGTTCAAGGAATTAACTACATTGACAAAAATAGAAGTCTGTTTAAATATCAGAAATGCATGAAGACATTCAAAGTTTTTTTTCATTTTAAGTATTTGTGATAGGACTTTTTTCTGGTTTTCTTCCCTATTTGATCATACCTTACTAGTCCCCTTTGTTGGATCTTTACCCAACTGCTGGTGTTCCACAGGGCTTTGTACTGGACATTCTTCAATTTTATGACTTCTTTGGTGATCTTATCAGCTCCCTTAGATTTAATTATCATTTCTATTCTGATTCCCAGACCTTCTTATCCAGCCCCTTATTGACCTCCAATCTTCTGTTTCCAAATACCTTTTAGACATTTTGCACTAGATTTCCCTGAAACATCTTGAACTCAATATGTCCAAAATGGAACTCATTATCTTTCCCTCTGCTTCCCAGACTTCCTAACTTCCCTATTACTCTTGAGGTCATCTGTCCTCACCCTCTCTGTCACCTAAGTCTAGATGTCATCCTTAGCTATTTTATGTCATTCCTCATATACAATCTATTGCTAAGACATTTGTTATTGGTTTTTACCTTGTAACATCTCTTTCACTAACTCCCTGTTATCCTCTGACACTGCCACTATCCTAATGCAAGCTGTTATCACCTTAGGTCTCAGCTATTTCAATAGCTTTCTTGTTGGCCTCTCTACCACAAGTGTCTCACTGCTTTAGCTTAAAGTGATTTTCCTAAAGCATAGGTCAGATAATGTCAAATGCTGCTCCACTCTCCAACTCAATAAACGTCAGTGACTCCCTTTTACCTTCTATATCAAATATTTGGATCAAAGGATCAGTCTTTTGTTTGGCCTTTGAAGGTCTTCACAACCTGCTCCCAATATCTTTCCAGTCTTCTTCCATCATACCCTCCTTCCTCCACTCTTTGATACAATGACATTGGGTTCTTTGAATAAGACAATCTGTTTCCTGATCCTGGGCATTTTCACTAGCTGTCCCCTGAGTCTAGAATGGTCTTCTTCCTCATGTCTGTGTCCTGGTTTCTTTTAGTTAAAATCTGGCTTAAGCACTTTCTAAAGGAAGCCTTTCATAGCCTCCTTTAATTCCAGCACTTTCCTTCAGTTGAATATTTCTAATGTAGCATGTATGTAGTTTGTAGCAGTTATGTCTCCTCCATTAATCTTTTAAGGTCTCAAGAGAGTAAGGACTATCTTTTGCTTGGGGTGTCCTTACTGTTTATTAACCCACTGAATTCACTTATAACTTCTACATATACTATTTCATAAAGTTAAATTGGTCATACATTTATTATCCATTAAGTGATTTAGTACTTTCCCTTATTTTCCTCATATTACTTTCTCATTTTTCAAATTGGAATAGTAATTGGATTTGTTTAATAAGTCAGTGCTCACCTTACATGCAGTATACCTTTCAAAAATTCTCCCCCTCTGTCCCCTTTCTAGAATAAAAGATATTTTTCAACTTTCTGCAAACTTCACCCTTTTTCCTCAGTTAATTCTTACCATTTTAGCTTATTCTTTCTGTACTTTCTAAAATCCCATTATTTGGAGGGAATATAGTATAGTAGAAAGAACACAAGGCTTTGATCTAGAAGAATTTGCTTTGAATTCCAGCTCTAATACTAGCCATGTGATCTTGGTCAAATCACTTAACCATCTCACCCTCAGTTCCTGGTATAAAATGGAGATAATATTCTTATGATTTCTCCCTGACCTGAGTAGACATGAAGAAGATACTTTATAAGCTGTAATGAACTTTGTAAATGCAAAATAGTCTGATTCTCATCTTGTTCTCATCTTACTCATGGAATTCAGATAGAAATTGTCTTAGGAAAAGTTGCTGTCCTAACATTATTCATTGTCAGTCAGTTGATAAACATTTCTTAAGGCTATGCTATGTTCCAGGCACTAGGCTAAGCTCTGGAGATACAAAGAAATGAAAGAGACAGATCCTCTTTTTGAGATCAGTCTAATGGGGAAGATAACATAAAAGCTGTTATGTAAAAAATAAGCTATAAACTTCTTAAATTGAGAGTAATCAACAGAGGTATTTGAAGGAGACCAGACAAGGCTTCCTGTAGAAGGTCATATTTTAGCTGGGATTTGAAGGAAGCCAAAGATGCCATGAAATAGAGAGGAAGAAAGAGAGAATTCCAGATATCAGAGTTAGCTACTCCTAGCCTAGAGATGGAAAATGGAGTGTGTTGCTCAAAGAACAAGGAAATTAATGTCATGGGTTCAAAGTGTATGTGGTGAGTGGGGAGAAAAGCGGAAAAGAGCTAAGAACACTGGAAAGGTAGTTGGAGATATGTTATAAAGTGCTTCCCATGCTAAATAAAGGATTTTTATATTTGATCCTGGAGATGATGGGATACCATTGCAGTTTATTGACTTAGGGGGATGTCACGGTCAGACTTGCCTTTTAGGAAGATCACTCTGATAGGTGAGTGGAGAATGGTAAGAGACTTATGGCAGGGAAACCAAATAGTAGGCTATTGCAATAATTCAGACCCAAAGTGATCAGGGTCTCCATCCTTACCCTTTAGCTACATACTCATCATGCTAAGAACTATTGTATGACTGCATTTAGTAATTAGAGTATTCTGTAACTGAATAAAAATACTTGGTCATAAACCCATTCTCTCTTGGCTTACCAAAAGGATCCTCCATACAATTTGTATCTGACAGGACAACAGTAATGACATATACTCTGAGATCCTCTCACAGGATTTTGATCCCTTTGGCCACAGTCTATACTTTTAAAGCTTTAATTTGCTGGAGATTATTGACTATGAGTATTTGAAATGCTATTAAAAATACCATCTATTAAATGGTATTTTTAAATTTTTATGAATCATTATTGTATCTGGTATATTGTGAGCAGCAGATTGGTTTGAGATAATTTTCTTGTTTTAGCTCTTTTTTTTAGTGACAAAGAACTGGAAACTGAAGGAATGTCCATCAGCTGGAGAACAGATGAACAAGTAGTGATGTATGATTACCATGGAATACTATTACACCATAAGAAATGACCAACAAGATGATCACCCCCAAACCTGAAAAGACTTATACAAAGTGATGCAAAATGAATTGAGCAGAACCAGGAAAATGTGGTTTACAGTAACAGTAATAAAGTACATTGATTAGCTGTGAACAACTTAACTATTATTATCAATTAAAGAATCCAGGACTACTTCAAAGGACTCATGAAGCAAAAAGGATATTCATTGTTATAAAAGGAACTGATAGTCTGAATGCAAATTGAAGCATTCCATTTTTTTTTACTTTATTTCCAATATGAATTTTTCTCTTGTGTAAGTGATGTGTGTCTTCTTTCACAAGATGAACATGGAAATATGCATTCCATAATAACCAATGTACAATTTATATCATATTGCCTGTTATCTAGAGGAAAGGGGAGAGAGGGGAGGGAGGGAGAAAACATAGATTACAAAATTTCAGAAAATAATTATTGAAAGTTATATTAACATGTCTGAAAAAAACAAAATTAATTAATTAAAAAACACACAAAAATACAATAAAAATTTGAATTAACCCCTAATAGCAACTTTGGGAAGAACATGGATAGGCAAGATGAGCAAGCATGGATGGGCTATGTCCTACCTCATTAGAGTGAAATCTTGAATTTTTTATCCAAGTCCCATCAATCAATAAACATTTTCTAATTGACTATGATATGCTAAGCAGTGAGTATACAAAAAAGAGTAAAACATTGTTCCAACCCTCCAGGAATTCATAGTTGAATGGTAAAGATAACAAGAGTATTGAATATTAATTCAATCGCACCTAAATTATAACCAAAATTATTTTAACAACAATACAATATGCAGTTATTGTTATTTTTATTATTACTATTTTTATTGTTATTTATGAACTGACTGGTGGTGTAGTAGATAGAGAACTCAATTCAGGAAGACTTGAGTTCAAATTTGACTCTAGCACTTATGAGTTGTGTGACCCTAGGCAAGTCGCTTTAACCTCTAATTGTCTTAAATTTCTCAATTGTAAAATGGGGATAATAATAATACCTATTTTACAGATTTGTTATTTGTAAAACGTGCTTAGCATAGTACTGGTACAGAGTAGGCACCATGTAAATGCTTATTCTCTTCCCATTTTCTTCACAATTTTTTTAAAGGTTTAGCAATCAAATTTCACACAAAGTTTTTCATTAAGTAGCTATACTTTTTATTTTTCATATCTAAATATTATGTTTGACCAGGATCATGGCACATGACCATTATTTCTATCTCCTCCTGACCAGAACCTTCTCCTCTGCCTCTGGAACCAATGGGCATTCTCATCAATGACCATGAAATTTTTCTTGGCAGAATCAGGTCTCTACCTCACATCGTAACCATCACTTCCAAACCATGCTGCCCTGTAGAAAATGATAATCTCAGACTTCTCTTTTCCTTCTATGCATTGTCTTCTCCCATTTGAATATAAACTCATCAAAGGCAAAGATGATATCGCTTACTTGTATTTGTAACCCTAACACTTAGCTCAGTGTCCAGTACATATTAAGCTCTAATTAAATAGACTATATCTGTCTATATATATTTAGAGAATCTGGGTTCAAATCTAACGTATGCCATTGACTATGTGACCTTTGACAATTCACCTCACATTGCTGGCCTTTAGTTTTCTCATCTGTAAAATAAATGGGTTAGGCTAGATGACCCTTACATCCTCCTCCCAGCTCTATATCTTTCCAAGATCCTTTACTACTTGATCATTCAGCCTCATATAATTTTCCTGTAGTCTGTTTCCATCAATGTGAGTTTTTATTATATAAATGCAGAGTCATCTACACACCTCCGTATTTCACTTAGCACTTCCTCCTCCAATTATTTTTACTTATTCAACGAGACAAGGTTAAGTACCAGTCCCTGAGGAACTTCACTCTTTACATTTCTCTAACCAAAAAAGTGTCAATCAATTTATCTTTATCCTTTGTTTCTCATAACTAAGTCAGTTCCCTATTTATAACAAAATAACCTTCCTGTACTCTTGATAATTTATTTTTGTTTAACAACCTTTGGTTTAGTCCTTCCTCTAATGCTTTGTGAAATTCAAAGTCTTTCTTTGTCTACCTCTTAAAGAATTTATCCCACTCAAAGAATTCCATATTTATTTATTCTAGATTTCCTTTGCAGAAACCAAATGTCATGATCCTCGTTTTCTTCCTCCTATACTTGCATTAAAAAAGTATTTAATGTTTATATCCTTTATTAGAGACAATCCCAAATTGCTACTGTTCTTTCTTCCCTGCAACTCCTCACTCAGAGAATTCTGGTGGTTCACCGTTTCCTAAAGATCAAATATAATGTTTGTTTTTTTAATTTAAAATTCTTCATAATCCGAATTTCTTCTACATTGCTAATACTCTTCAACATTAAATTCCTCCTGACATTCTGTGTTGTAGCAATTCTGGCCCAAATGTAGATCCTTGAACATGACTACATCTTCTATTTCTGTATGTTTGTGTTGATTGTCCTCTATGGAATATTCTTCTCCCTTACCCATTACAATAACAATCCAATTTTTGGGCCAAGTGACACTTGTAAAAATCACTATATATTATTTTCAGCTGTTTCCCCATTCCATGTTTGATCCCTTCAAAAATCATGGTTGGATGTCTTCATAAATTTGCTTAGAAGTCCTAAATATTGACCAATATTTGATCTAGTTCTAAAATGTCTGATTCAAGAAATATTTTTATAAGAGTTTTGTTTCTGCTTTATTTCTTTTAAAATAAGCAATTGGCAAAGTCGATTAATATATGAGGGACTTCCCTTTGTATAGTTAGACCAATCAATCAATTGATCAGAGAGCATTTATTAAATGCTTATAATGTGTCAGATATGCTAATTGTTGGGAACACAAAAAAAAAAAACAAACAAAAGGTAATCCCTATTCTTAAGGAGCTCAAAGTATAATGAAGGAGATAGCACACAAACATATTGTACAAAAAAATAACTATACATATATAAATATGAAAAATAATTATGACTGAAATAATAATATAAATTAGTATTTTAATTAAAGCCATGCTGATAGATAAAGTTATTAGACCATGCACTTGTAAGAATTCAAAACCACCACCCTCGCCATTATTGTCTCCTGTCTCCTCCCAAGTCTGCTGGCCAAGAGGCCACTCCCCCCTAACCCAGGAGATTTAAACTCTTTTCTGCGTGGAGACGTAGGCGTCCCCACACCCAAAGAACCAGAAATGGAAACCCGTTGGACCACGGGAAATGTAGTTTGATAATTTCCATGTGTCCATAGAAAATATATATACTTTTAGATGGCATTTCCCAAATTTCACTTTTACACATAGCAAATTAGAAATTATCAAGAGAAAAAAGATATCAGAATACAAAGTTATCTCTTTTCAGACTTAGAATCCAGAACAAATGGGAGAAAACACTACTATATGTTCAAAAATTTGAAACTTCCCAGACAGTACAACTGATTTTTATATTTTTCAGGCCATCTTTCCTATTTGGCTCCAAGTATGGCCTTTACCACTCAGATACCACTGTCTTATTATGGCAGAATAACTTATGTAACTTAATGAAACTATGAGCTCTGCATTGCAAAGCTACTCAAGGTAGACAGGTAATAGTGGAAATTTCTGACAACAAGTATTCTCTTGGAGAAGGAAATGGCAAACCACTCCAGTATCTTTTCCAAGAAAGCCCTATGAACAATATTAAAATGATAAAATATATGGCACTGGAAAATGAGTTTTTCAAGTTGGAAGGTATACAATATGCTATAGGTGGAAGAGTGAAGGTCAGCTACAAGTAACTCCAATACTAATGAACTGATTAGGACAAAGCCAAAATAAAGTTTAGCTGTGGATGTGTCTGGTGAGAAAAAGAAAGTCCAATGCTAAAAAAAGATAAATATTTCATAGGAATTGGAATGTAATATCTATGAGCCAGGTTAAGCAGGATATGGTCAAAAGGAGCTGTAAAGTTTAAACATTGACATCATGGGTGTACTCAAATGGTCAGGAATTGGTGAATTTAATCCAGATGTTCATTATATATACTACTGTGTGCAAGAGTCTCTTAGTAGAAATAATGTATCCATCACAGTCAATAAAAAGGTGAGGAATGCAATACTGGGGTATAATCTCTTAATCCAAGGAAAACTGTTCAGCATCACAGTCAAACAAGTCTATGCCCTTATCACTGAAACTGAAGAAGTCAAAGTTGATCAGTTCTATGAAGACCTGCTACATCTTCTAGGAATAACACCAAAAGAAAAAGATATTACATTCATCATAGAGGATTGCAATGCTAATATTGGAAATAAAACCTTGACTGCAATAAATGGCAAGTTTGATCTTGGAGTATACAAAGTACTGGGGCAGAAACTCATAGTTTTGTCAAATAATTCATTTGCCCTACCAAATACCCTTTTTCAACAACCCAAAAGGTGACTCTATACATAGATGGCCAATATCAAATCAAATTGTCTATATATGCTTTGCAGCCAAAGGTGGAGAAGCTTTATACAATCAGGTAAAACAAAACATGGAGCTAGCTGTGGCTCAAATCATAAGCTTCTTATTACAAAATTCAAACTTATATTGAAGAAAGTAAGGAAAACCATCAGATCATATAGGTATGAACTAAATATCATCCTTTATGAATATGAAATGGAAGTAACAAATAGTTTTAAGAGATTAGATCTGGTAGAGAGAGTACATGAAGAACTATGGACAAAGGTTTCCAATATTATAGAGGAAGTAGCAACAAGAAACTTTCCAAAGGAAAAAAGCAAGAAAGAAAAATGACTATCTGATAAGGCTTTGTAAATATCTAAGGAAAAAAGAAAAGCAAAATATATAATCAACAGAATGCAGAATTTTGTAGAATAAGGTTCTCTTTCCTTTTTTTTTTTTTAAACTCTTAACTTTCTTCTTAGAATTAATACTGTATTACTTCCAAGGCACTGTGTGTGAGTGTGAGGCAATGGGGCCTATGTGACTTGCCCAGGATCACATTTAGAAAGTGTCTGAGACCAGATTTGGTCCCAACATCTACTGTTTCTAGGCCTGGCTTTCAAAGGCTCTCAAACCACTGAGCAACCTAGCTGTCCCAAGGAAGAGTTTCTTAGAAGAGCAATGCAAAAAATAGAAAAAAATAAAATGAGAAAGACAAGAAATTGCTTCAAGAAACAGATTTCAAAGGCATATTTCAAGCAAAAATTGGCATGATAGGGACCATGGTAGGGCAGATAGATAATGGTAGAGACATAATAGAGGGAGAAGATGTGGCAAGAATACTCCCAAGATTTATACAACAAAGATCTTAACATCACTGTTAACCATGATGGTATGGTTACTGACTTAGAGGAAGAAATCCTGGAGAATAAAATTAAATGGGCCCTAGGAAGCATTACTAACAATAAAACTAGTGGATGTGAAAGAATTCCAGCTAAGCTATTTAAAATCCTAAAAGATGATGTTGGTAAAGTGCTGCACTCAATATACCAGAAAATTTGCAAAACTTAATGGCCAGTTGATTGGGGAAAAAATTAGTTTATAGCCCAATTCCAAAGGTCAATGTCAAAGAATTTTTAAATTACCAAACAATGTCACTCATTTTATATCCCTTAAGATTCTGCAAGCTAGTCTTTAGCAATATACAAACCAAGAATAACAGAAGAGCGCGCTATTTTTCAAAGAGGCAGAGGAACTAGAGACTAACTGGCCAGTGTTCACTGGATAATGGAGAAAGTAGGATAGCTCCAGAAAAAAAAAATCTACTTCTGCTTCATTGACTCTGCTAAAGCTTTTGACTGTGTACATCACCAAAATACATGGCAAGTCTTTAAAGACATCGGACTACCAGATCATATTGCTTGCCTCCTGAGGAACCTGCTTGTGGGCCAAGAAGAACAATTAAAATTGAACATGGAATACTTGCTTAGTTTTAAGATAGGAAAATGAGTACAACAAGGCTATTTATTGTCATTTTATTTATTTAATGTATATGTAGAGTATGTGATACAAAATACTAGGTTGGATGAATTAAAAGTCAGAAATAAGACTGCCAGGAGAAATGCCAACACTTTCAGATATGTAGATGATACAATTTTGATGGCAGAAAACAAAGAATTAAAAGCCTTTTGATAAGGGTAAAAGAGAAGACTGCAGAAGCTGTCCTGAAGCTTAACACACACACACACAAATAAAGATCTTGGCAATTGGTTCCATCACTTCATAAAGAATAAATGGAGGCAGTGTCACATTTTATATTCTTGGGCTCAAAGATCACTGCAGATGGCAATTACAGGCATAAAAGACACTTCCTTCTTGGAAAGAAAGCTAAGGCAAATTTGGTTAGCATACCAAAGAACAGAGATATCACCTTGCCAGCAAAGGTCCATAGAGTTAAAGCTATGATTTTTCCAGTAGCAATATATGACTATGAGAGTTGGATTATAGGGTAAACTGAGTACCGTAGAATTAAAATTTTTGAATTGTGGTGCTGGAGAAGACTTTTGAGAGTTCCTTGAACAGTAAGGACATCAAATCAGTTATTATTCAAAGAAATTAACTCTGACTATTCACTTGAAGGTCAAATACTGAAGCTAAAGCTTCGATATTGTTGTGTCATAATGAGAAGGCAAAACTCATTAGAAAAGACCCTGGTACGAAAGATTTAAGGCAAAAAGAAATAGGGATGGCAGAGACAGAGGATCCAATGGAAAGATAGTTCCATGGAAGCAATAAACTAAAATGAACCTAGACTTTAGGAGATGGAAAAGCACATGAAAAGTTGAGCACAGTGGAATGAATGACTAAATAACAACAATGTCAAAATGACCTTCACTAGCTATGCCAGCTCTATTTGTTATAAAAATCCATACCAGTCATTGCCAAGAATTACTGATTAATTTATTCTCCTCCACTTCCCACCAAGCTCCCTAATATTCCCATAGGCAAAATAATGAAGCCAAAATGGTATTTAAAAAATTATTGATCTACTTTCTTCTTGTCTTCTTAATTTCCCTATCAGTCCCTCCTCCTTTCTCAGTAAATTATCCTTTATTACAAAGAATAAAGAAGAGGGTGAAAAATATTTTAATCAAAGTAATCAACACACCAACCAAAAACTTATTCTAACAATACTATTCTTCCAAGGTACATTTCATGCTCAGACAGGAGAGCATAATGAAGTTTAAAAAGGACTAATTTTGAGATAGAAGACTTGAATTCCTCTTCTTCCTCTTACTTAATATGTTACCCTGGTCAAGTAAGTGGATCACTTTGATCCTCAGTGTTTCCTCAACTATAAAATGAGGGAGTTCAAATAGATGATGGACTAGAATGACTTTATAACAATTCTAAACCTATGATCCTAGAAACATCTTATCTGTCAGATTTGAAATTTATGAGATCATTTCATGAAAATAATTCTCAAAACTCCTGATATGAATATCAACCTTGTACCTTCTTACTAGCCCATGCAGCATAAAGGGAACACAAAACCCTTTCTACCATTATGCTCATCATGTGGGGTCCCTCTCCAATGCTGCACACACTAGTTCACTGCTTACATGCTATCTCTGTCAAACCAAGTACCAAGACCATCTCTAACATCTTATCATGTTCTGAGGATGATACTTTGCCTCCTACCCTCATTCCAAAGACCTTCTCCAAGGAAAGCAAGGTAGCCTGTCCAAGTGATTCTGAACCCCTAACTTCTGATTCTAACTCTATTCCCAATACTCTTTCATAATTAAATAACTCAAATTAACAAAATCAACATGATTAACTATCACAAACCTACTCCTTTAATGATTCACTCCAAATCTGCCAAATCCTTCCACCGTGCCCTCCAGAATACCCATTCCATAATTTAAAAGCTTCCTTTAATATCAGTCCTCATTTCTTTACTGAAACATGGCATCCTTCCAATGACATCACTTTTTTTAGTTCCATTTATAGATATTCCCTATATTTTTCCCATAACTTCATTAGTTTGAACCTCTTTAACCAATGCAACCAAGTTTTACATTTTTATTTTTTAAAATTTTTGTTTTAATTTTTTCACGCTCATAATTTTTAAAGATTGTTTCCTGACATTCTGTGATCCATGTTCTCTACTTCCCTCCCACCCAACCCCTCTCCAAGACAGCAGGTAATATATGTTTATATGTGTTATTTTTATAATACTTATTTACATGTTCATCATGTTGTGAAAAATTCATGGAGAAAGCTTTACATTTTTCAAGCCACCTTACTTTTTTTTGGCTCCAAGCTTGGCCTTCAACAGAAGCTATGCCAAATCTATTGTCATTGCCAAGAACTACTGCTTAGTTCATTCCCTTTCACTTCCCATTGAGCTTTCTAATATCCTCATAAGCAAAAGAATGAGGTAAAGAGGTCTTTTTAATTTAAATTTTTATTCATATGTTTTGTTCTTATTTCTCCTTAAAGGTGCCACAATTCCTCTAGTCAGTTAGACTTGCATCCTTGGTGTCATTCTCAGTTTCTAACTCAGTCATGCTGCATATCTAATCATTTGCCAAATCTTTTCATTTCTTCCTTTACAGCTTCTCTCTTTGGATATCCCTTTATATCCCCTCATATAGCCAGAATCCAAGTTAAGGCTCTCATCACTTCTCATCTGTACAAATGAAATGGGCTTCTACTTGGTCTTCCTGTCTCGTGTCTCTTTTCTAATCCATTCTCCACATTGCTACTGAGATATTTTTCTAAAGCATAGATCTGAACTTGCTACTGTTCTTTCTTCCCTGCAACTCCTCACTCATAGAATTCTGGTGGTTCACCATTTCCTAAAAGATCAAATATAAAGTTTGTTTTTTTAATTTAAAATTCTTCATAATCTGAATTTCTTCTTCATTTGTAATATTCTTCAACATTAAATTCCTCCTGATCTTCTGTGTTGTAGCAATTCTGGCCCAAATGTAGATCCTTGAACATGATTACATCTTCCATTTCTGTATGTTTGTGCTGATTGTCCTCTATGGAATATTCTACTCCCTTACCCATTTTTCTTAATCATTCTTGCTTCCTTAAAGACTTAGCTCAAATTCCACTTTAGTTCTCTCCCAGTCTCACTGCCTTCCCCATTCAGGATGTCCTTTCTCTTCTCTCTATTTTATGTGTTCTAAGTTGTATTCATATTGCCTCTGCCATTAGAATGTCAAGTTTTGTGAGGACAGAAACTGTCTTTTTACTTCCCTTTTTATCCCCAGCACTTGGTACAGTAATTGGCATAGAGTAATTACTTAATAAATGGTTCTTCAATTGATTTGACTCTATCCCTCTCAGCTCCCAATGGCATTGCTGGAGCCCAGTATCATATTTAAGATAAGATGTGGAAGAAAGAGAAGCACTAAGAGATAAACAGAGAATAATTATAGATGGGCCCTAAATGGATAAGAGGATATGCACTGGGGGAAAGTTAGGGCTCAGGTTCTGGGAGTTTGTGGCACTAAGTCTGATCTTCTGACCAAAGATACTGGATAGGGCCAGTTTACCGACACTTACTTGGACCTAGTAGACAAGCTACCAAAAGCATTCAATAGTCAGGCTTTCCTTTTTAAATACTGTGATTGGCTAATTAGAGGATTGGGATGAAGAATCAGGATATTTAATCTAATTACTAAGTCTGTGAAGGCTGAACAAGCAGGAGAAACTCTCTTTTTAGAATTGTTCATTGTTACTTTAGCATGTAGTCAGGGGTGTATAGTCTGTATAGCAAGCCAGCAAGCATTTTGGTAAAATCTGTCACAATATATTCGTGGGCAAGATGAAAAGATGTAAGGTGCTCAGTAGTGTACTTAGGTGGAAACAGAACCAACTCTATAACTGATGCTGGTTGATTTAATGTCAGTTTCATATATAGTAGATCTTTAATATAAATTGATTTAATAAATAAATGGACCTAGGCAGAAATCTCTAGAAGAAGGCCTAAGAACTCTGCCATTGATCTTGTTAGGTTCTATATTTTATTCATAAATCTGCATCATGAAAAAGAAGGCATATTTATATATCTTATTGATAATATACATCTGGGAGCAAGACTAACATGTTAAATGACAACAGCAATGTAAAAAAAATCTTGACAAGTTAAGATAAAAATTATTAGGGACAATTGTAAAGTTTTGAAATTTGATTAAAAATCAATAATATATAAGTACAAAATGGGAGAGATATGCCTCTGTGACAATAAACATGAAAAAGTTAAAAAAGGAGAAAACTGGAAAAAGTCTCATAGAAGATAATGAGATAAGTCATTAAGTTCTAAGAGGTGGAGGTTAGGAGAAAGGGTACTCTAGGAACATAAGACAGCTTGTATAATGTGATGGAGATGAGAAATGGGGTGTATGTTTGAAGCACAGAAAGTAATACAGTTTGGTTTAATTATAGAGTGTTTGGAGGGGTGTCAAAAGTAATAAAAACTAAAAAAAAAATGAAACAATGTAAGTTGTGAAGACTTTGATGTCAAACAAAGGACTTCATATTTGATTCTGGAGAAAATAGGAAGCCAAAAGTTTTTTTTTTTTTTTTAGATTAAATTTATGCTTTAAGAAAATCACTTCATTAGTTGTATAGAGGATGAATTGGAGCATAGAGATACTTGGAACTAAGAGAGTAACTAGAAGTCATAATTATTCAGAAGGGAAATGATGAGACCTGAACTAAGATGGTAGCTGTGCGAGTAGAGAGAAGAGGATATATAAAAGAGATGTGTTGGAAGAAGAAATGAAAAGATTTATTAACTCCTGATTTGTGAGGTGAAAATGATGATTCAAGAATGACAGTGAGATTGTGAACCCAGTGACCGGAAGGCCGAAGGTGCCCTCAAAAGTAACAGGTATGTTTGGAAGAGGGAAAAATTTAAGGAGAAAGCTAATGAGCTCTGTTTCGAACAAAGTGGGTTTAAGATGTTTATGAGACATTCAGTTTGAAATGTCCAATAGGCAATTGTTAATGGAGGCCAGGAGTACAAGAGAGACATTAAGGTTGGATATTTAGATTTAGGAATTATCTGAATAAATATAAGAGGAGAATTCATAGGAGCTGGTGAGATCATCAGTAAGGTAAAAAGAGATGAAGATTCAGGACAGAGCTTTGCAGGAATCTTGGGTGAAATCCAAGTTCAATATATGTAATATGGCAACCAAAAAAGGAAGTGTGATTGCTTCATCCCCTATTAAGAGAATTTCATTAAGGTTAAAGGCCTTAAGCCTAGAGGTTCCTATTTTTATTAGGCAGAATGTGCATGATAATAATGAAAGGAAATGGCAAATCACTGTGGTGTCTTTCCTAAGAAAACTCTAAATGGGGTCATGAAGAATCAGACATGAATGAAACAACTGATCAACAACAGTATGATAATGAAGGTCAGAACATAATTTTAGTATTGCATTCGGTTCTGGGCACTACCTTTTTAGAAAAGTTACTGACACACTGCTATAGTCAGAGGAAAGTAACCAGAAAAATGAAGTAAACCATATATTGGAGAAGTTGGAGGACTTGAGAAGTTTGGTTGGAAAGAAGATGTTGAGGGATTAGTCTTTCAGTATTTGAAAGATTGTTATGTGAAAGAGGGTTGAATTTTGATTACTTGGCCAAAGAAACCAGAACTAGAAGCAATGGGTAAAATTTGCAGAGGAGATTTCATTCTGATATAAAGTATTAGAGTCAATTAAAATCTGAATATACTGTATCTAGGGATTCTGCATTCCCATCTCTGGAGTTCTTCATTTAAATTTTTAAATGCATATCTATTTATTAATATATATTTTTGGCATCACCAAAATTTCCCCACTATTCATCCTCATCAAGTTCCCTTCCAAGAGTTCTATTCCACACAACAAATAGTATATTTAAAGAGATTAAAAAAAGAAAAAGCAGAAAACAACAGCAAAATTGATCAGTCCATTCAAGAAATCTAAATATATGTGCAATGTACCATATGTGTGGATCTCTCACCTCTGTAAAAGGAAAAGTGAAAGTATTTTCTCACATTTTCTTTGGAGTCATGATTGTTCTTTGTAATTTTGGAACATTCACTTTTTATTATTTTTTAGTTTTTGTTTACATTGTTGTAGTCATTATGTATATCGTTTTCTTGGTTCTGCTTCCTCCACTCTACATCAGTTCATGCAAATCTTTCCATGTTTCTCTTTATTTGTTGCCTTCATCATTTTATTATAGCACAATAATATTTAATATTCACATACTATATTTTTTAACCATTCTTCCATCGATGAGCATCTGCTTTGTTTCTAATTCTTTGTTATCATAAGAAGTGCTGCTATAAATATTTTGGTGTATATGGGAGCTTTCCACTTTATCAATGATCTTTCAGAGGTTTTTTTGTTTGTTTGTTTTGTTTTTTCAAATTGAGAATGCTTGTTAGAGATTCTCAGTTAGGAACAGGTTTGACTAGATGGCTTCTGGATTCTGATACAATGCTACAATTAAGTGAGTCTTCTCTTCTTCTTAAGTCAATAAGGAACAGGTGAATTAACTTCCACATCCTTGGTGCCAGATTAAAGCCATGGATTCCTTTTTCTTGACTGAGGCTATATTCATGCAGTATTTTTCTTTTTAGTCAAGTTCTTAAATCCTGAAAAACAATAGCTAGAAGAAACAGTTATTTCATGTTTGGTTTCATTTCCCATTGAAATATTCCAAATGTTTTAAGCTATAGCAGTCTTTGGGGAAATGCTTTGCTGGAAGATTATGCTTTTAGAATAAGTAATATAGTGTGATCAGAAATATGGCTGTGCCAAAGGTAAATTCCTTACCAATGTTTCAATAGCAGCAGGTTGATGATTTTTTAATACAGGCCTTCCCAATTTGACAAACAAGCCAAATTAAAAAACATAAGATCCCAAAGTCTGCTGGGAAATCAGCTGATGAAGCATTGCTGTTATCTCAAATCTTTGTTCTCTAGAGTCACTTTGGGGAGGAGTTGCAAATTCATCCTTATATTATGTGAGATAATTATATTAGTCAGGGCAAAATGCCAGCTTTGCATTGTGCTTAGTTCTCTTTAAGTCTTTCATTGTGTATATAGACCTCTGCATTCTAGCTCCTTTTGGAGTGATTGAGTCAAGGCCAAGGAATTACAATGCTTGCTGATTAAATTACCTTAAATATAACTTCAAAGCTTCAGTCTCCTGCAGAGAAGACTTTGGGAGAGCTCAGGCTAAGGAGTTCAGACAGATTCAAGAGTCAAATAATTTTTAAACCCTCCTGACCTCCTTCTATGAAAAGGGTATGAAGAAGAAGGTTAGTCCTTAGGACACTGTGTGGGTCACTCTAACAACACTTAATCTCTTTTGTTGTATCACAGTATAACCAAACCAGTTCACTCTTGTTATTAATCATTTTAAAGAGCAGAAACAAACTTGGGAGAATTCAGATCTTTCGAATATTGCCACAAGTGGACACAACATGCATTTCTGGATTCTGTCATGAAATGTTAGGAATTTAATGTTAGTGAAAGATGTATCTGAATTTTTCATCTAATCACAGATTAGTAGCTACTTAGACCCTTTTCTCTGTCAATATCAATTTAAAAATTCTATTTAATTATTTTTAGTGTTCTTTTTTATTTTGAGTTCCAAATTCTCTCCCTCCCTCAAGTCTCTTCCCCAAATATTGAGCAAGGCAAGCAATATGACACATGAGATGTTATGCAAAAATATTTCTGTATTAGCCATGTTGTCAATATCCTTAAAACACTAAAAGAAAATCTTTCTTTTTTTAGGGTTACGATAATTATTCTACTTCTGGGCCAATGATATTTGTTATAATAAGAAGTAATATAATAGACATATTAGACAGAGAGCTGGCTAGCCCCAGTGATAGGAAGACCTAGTTTAAGTCCTATCTCTAAAATATCTTTAGCTTTGTTACCCCGGGCAAGTCACCAAAACTTTCAGAGCTCTAGACAACTTTCTGATTATAAATTGCAGAGGCATTCATCTAAACAGGTTTTAAAAAAAAATTATCGCCTGTAATTTACTAAGGTGATATAATAATTGGTTTTATTTTAAGTTATTTTAAAAAGGATGCAAAATAAAATGAACGTGTCCATTCTCATTTATATTGTTTATTTTAGAAATGAAATCAATGTACATTAAAACGAAGTTTTACGGAAACAATTTGATCTCATTTACAATGTGGGTCACCATCTTGATTCACTTTCCACTAGGTCATATAGATTTTGCATAAGAACTCAGTTATTAACCCCTCTCTCAAAATTTTCTATCAGTTGGTATTGATTGGTTTCTATCAATTTTCTTTCAGACAATATATTTTTAATATTTTTAGTTTTATTTTGAGTATTTTCCCTTGGTTACATGTTTCATGTTCTTTCCCTCTCCCCAAACTCCCCAGACTCCCCTAACCCTCCTTAGCTGAAGCACAATTCTACTGGGTTTTACATGTATTTTCAGACAATATTTTAATGGATACCCTTGTCCCTTAAATGAAATTCTATCCAAAATTAATGAGACCCTTAACTATGCCATGAGAGCTATGGAATGAAAATCATTGCATTTTGACTGAATATAAGAGCTCCACATAGGTGCATATGCCATGAAATTATGTTTATATACACAATGAACACTGCAGATGGACAATGAATTAATTAAATCAGCAAAGGGCTGAATACTCTTATTTTGAAACTGCTAATTTCTCTTAATGATCTTGAAAAAAGACTGATTTTTAAATCAAGAAATTTTATCTTGTAACATTATATGTTTGTAAATCAGGAAATCTTTATGTCTCCAAAGAAGGAAAGCTGAGAATAACCTCTTGGACAATGGAAAAATATATGGTAGAAATGTGTAAGCTGTAACAAATGTCAAACAAGTAATTATAAAATAGAAGTTGAGTAAATGATATTATCAGAAAAACATTTTTAAAAAGTGAGAGAGAATAAAAAGTGGATTGATCATTTGATAAGAAGCAGAGATAAAAAAATTGATAACCTGCTAATTCTATTGATATCTATTTGCTATCATGAGAACTGGAAGATTCTTGGTACATTAGGGGAATCTTAACATCATTTTGAGAAAGGGAATGGATTTGTTTATTTTTAGTTTGAACTTAAAATACCAAAGAAAATGAGCATTTCCACATATATAAGAGAACAGAAAAATAAAACTACGCTTAAAGCTACAGATCTTTATGTGCCTTTAACTACTATCCTGTTTGAGATTATTTCTGTTTTTTCTCTTCTACACATTTAAAAAACATTTCTCATTGACACTTTGATTTCTTTTCATATTTGCTCTTTTGCTACCTTATCTTTATTCTTCCTCATGCTTCCACCCCTTCTCACACACATTAAAAACAAGAAATACAAACTCTTTGTAATAAATACACAGTCACACAAAAGAAATCCCCCTGTTGGCTTTGTCTCAAATTGCATGACATTTTCTATTTCAAGTCCATTATTTCTTTGTCAAAAGGGAGGTAATGCTCTTCAGCTGTCCTCATGTAATTATATAGACATAGATAGATATATATGCATCTATTTTGGATATATAGTGTAGCTAAGTGACAAAATAGATAGGGCACCAGACTTGGAATCAGAAAAAGTCATCTTCACAAATTTATATCTGGTCTCATATCTCTAAAATTCTCTAAAATAATTTTTGATCATTACATTAATTGGAGTTCAGAAGTCTTTCAGAATTTTTTTTCTATATACTATCCTTGTCATTGTTAAACTGTTTTCCTGGTTCTGATTTATTTGTTCTCCATCAGATCACACTAGATTTCTCTTAAGCTACCCTTTTTGTAATTTCTTATTGTACAATAATATTCCATAATTTGTTTAATCATTATTTGGGAACTAAGTATTCTCAGAGATTTTAGTTATTTATTGCTATATAAAGCACTGAGATAGATTTATGGGTTCATGTATATATCCAACTCTTCTTGACCCCATTTAGTATTTTCTTGGTAAAGATACTGGAGTGGTTTACCATTTCCTTCTTCAGCTCATTTTCTACATAAGGAACTGAAGCAAACAGGGCTAAATGACATGCCCAGGGTCACACAGCTAGAAAGTGTCTGAGATCAGAGGTGAACTTGTGAATATGAGTCTTTCTATTTCCAAATTCAGTTCTCTATCCACTTTGTCATTTACCCACTCTGTACATCCAAATGGGTGCATACATATTTCTATATCTACATCTATATCTATATCTATATCTATATCTATATCTATATCTATATCTATACAATTACATGACATGGACAAGAGCAGCACAAGATAGGCAGGCAGGTATCCATCATGGTTTTTCATCTTTGGAGGAAATTCTTTGATTGTTAAGATCACCAATTCACTGGTAGAGTATTTGGAATAAAGTCAGTTTTAGTGTTTAATGCTTTTCCACTAATGAACCATAATTGGAATATTTAGAATTTAGTTCTATGTGTCACATTTTAGAAGGGATATATACACAATAAACTTGACTAAGAGTGGCTCATCATAATGTCAGAAATAAAAACCATACAAGAATTATGGGAAAATATGGAAATGTTTTGGAAAAAAATGGAAAAAATGGAAAAATGGAAATGTCTAGCTAGAGGAAGAGATATGGTAGTATGTAAGGGGAGGAGTTGACATGTCTCTCTGAAAGGATAACAGCTAGATGAAATACACAACGAGGAACAGAGGCAGTTGGTCAGGCAGCTAGGTTCTGTATAGGATAGAGTGCAGTACTTGGAGTCAGGGAGACCTGAATTGAAATTCTGCCCCATGGAATACTCTTGTGCTCAAAGGAATAAAAAACTGGAGGGATTCCATGTGAACTGGAATGACCTCCAGGAATTGATGCAGAGTGAAAGGAGCAGATCCAGGAGAACATTGTACACAGAGACGGATACACTGTGGCACAATCGAACATAACAGACTTCTCTACTAGCAGCAATGGGAGAATACAGAGCAAGGCTGAGGGACTTATGAGAAAGAAAACTAGCCACATTCAGAGGAAGAACTATGGGAGGAGAAACACAGAAGAAGAACAATTGCTTGAACACATGGGCTGTTGGGGATATTATTGGGGAGGTAGATGCTAAATGGTAACTCTAGTCCAACTATCAATAACATGGAATTAGGTCTTAATCAATGATACATGTAAAACCCAGTGGAAATGTGTGTCAGTTACGGGGGTGGGGGGAATGGGGGGGTTTGGGAGAGAGGGAAAGAACATGAAAAATGTAACTATTGGAAAATATCCAAAATAAAATAAAAATAAGGAAAAAATAAAAGGAAAATAAGGGATAATTACCACAAAATATAGACACATTATTTTGATTTTTTAATTGTTTACCTTTCTCACAAGGGAAAGTATAATCATCATTGAGCAGGGGTAAAATAACATTGAATTACAGACAAGATTCATCGACAAAGTAAGTTTAAATTTTTTAGTGGGAAAAAAAAAAGAAATTCTTCCCCAAGCACTTACTAGCTATATAATAGTGGCCAACATATTTCTGTGCTTCTATTTTCTCATCTGTAAAATGGGAATAATATAGCACCAACATCACAGAGTTGTAGTGAGGATCAGATGAGTCAATAGGTAGTAAAGTTCTTTGCAAATCTCAAGGCACTATATAACTGCTACTCCTTCTAAGTTTTTAAAATATATGTTATATTCTATAATTTAGAGGAAAACAACAAGAAAAAATTCAACAATTAAAGTTATCCAAAAAGTGAAATGAACTTCCTTCCATCATCTGAAGGCCTTGGAAGAATGAATAATTCCTTGGAAATGTGGAAGATTAACTTCTTTATCAGGCATGGATTGGACAAGGTAGACTCTTAGGCCTCTATGAACTCTGTTGTCCTCTGTTTATAAAACATAGTGCCTTCACTCCCTGTCTGGCAAATTAGTATCTATGGATTATTTCAATTATTTCAAAAAATTATTTCAAAAAACCTCTACTTAATTCTTCTCTCCCTTTTTCCAAATGTCTAAATCTTACAAGGGCATCAATGTGAAATATTAGTCAATTGACTTCAGTGTCAGGAATTCAATTGTTTGCTTCTGACACTTATTGTCTGTGTGGCCCTTTACACTTATATTAGTATTAGATAATTTGCAATAAAGAGTCAAATAAGTTAACTATAAATTTCAACTAAGATTATAAGTTGCAGAACAATTGCTGACCTGCATTTGGAGAGGAGGCTGCCTCACTAAACTATCCCTATGTTAAAGAACTCACAAGCTCTGGTTAATGTTGTTGGTTTTTTTTTTTTTTTTTTTTTAAGTTTTATGAAGCTAAACAAACTACCTCTAAGTAGAAGACTGTCATATCATTATCCATCTCCCCAAAACTATAGATTACTCTGAAACTGCCAGAGTAATAGGCAAACAAAAACAAAGAGAGTGAGATAAATCTCAATATTGTCTCTCCAGCACAGCAGAAAAATTGACTTGATCATAGCTGTTACTAGCAGACAACAAGCTCTCTAGAATCCTGTAGCAGTCAAAACTTCAGAATAAACAGGAAAAAAAACCCCAACCTCCTTCAAACCTGAAATTCATATGGCTTCATTCCAGATAGAAAACAAAAATTCTCAATCTTTTTCAGTTCCCACACCCACAGTTTTCAGTAAACCTTTCTAAGTCCCTTGATATGAAAGAGAATAAATTCTGGTTTCATGTACATGCAAATAAGATAAAAATAAAAGACATTGTTTGGATTCCTTTTTATGCACTCACAGTAATGCTTGATTGAATCAATTAATTTAAGCAGAAATTTATAGCTTCATTGATTGGAAATCAATTTAAAAATCAAATCAAAGTAGCCCCAAACCATATTAAAAAGCTTCTTGTGTGCTCTGGCATACAAATATACCCCAGTTTATACTTCTGCTTCTATAAACCAGCTATTCAGAATTCTATCCATGGATGCTTCTCCCTTGATAGAATATAAACCAGTAGAGATTGAGGATTGTTTCATTCTTTGTATTTGTATCCCCAGCACCTAGCAGAGAGTCTGGCACACAGTATTCCTTGAATATTTGTTGACTGGTTGGTATAGAACAATACAAGAGCATACATAATGGCAGAAGAGAACAAACAATGAAGAGCATGAGCTGTTGCCAAAGCTGCTATTGCCCTGCCAAGATGCTCATTGGGAGTTGCAATTGGTTGTCCCATTTGTTTGATGGCTAAGTGTGGGTGAAACAACTCAGATCTCACTCTGAAAATGGGTTTGTAAATAATTCCATTTCTATTGTTGGAATCCACTGCCCTGCACTTTATAGGCACCTTGCCCTGAATCACTGAAATTATAGCACTTTCTTCCCACAAAATGTTCAGGAACAAGATTTAGAAGTCTGAATCTCCCCTCTAAAGTTGCTTTTCATATGCTCTATGTACTTTGTAGTGACCTATTTATTTACATGTTGTCTACCTTATTAGAATATGAAGTATATGAGCACAGACACTGTCTTTGTCCTTCTTTTGTATTCACAGAGCTTAGCATAGCTTACAAATAATAAGCTCTGAATAAATTCTTTTGATTGATTGAAACTCCTGCCGTGATTGAACTACTGCCTGACTTGCTGTACTGTACTTAACCATATGAAAGAAGAACCAAGTTCTAAGCCCTCTAATAATAAACATGGTGGGCTTAGACATCAGGAATTTTTCTATCCTGCTTCACCCAGGACAAGAACCTTACCACCATGACTTCTTTCAGGAGCAGGCCTCAGAAACTAGGAGCCATGTGTTTATTCTTTGTTTAGGGCAACTTTGGATCCTACAATCACACATTTGGAATGAAAAGAGATGTTAGAGGCCAGTGAGTCCTACCCTTTAATTCTGAGAATGAAGAAACTGAGGCACAGAAATGTTAAGTAGCTTGCCCCAAGTCTCAGCACCAAATCGTCTGAGGTAAGTTTTGAATTCAAATTTTCCCGAAATTTCTATTTCTCCATATTTTGCATCATTTCTAGTGCATTATTCCTTGTACTCACCATGATCTCTATCTAGATTCTCTGTACTTTCTCTCCTTAGTCATCCCGCTAGGCCATCACTTTATTTCCATTCATCTCTTTCACTCAGGAGTTTATGGTTTCCAGGAGGACTAATGTCTCTGGTGAGGATTTGCCAAGCTCTTTTCAGACTTGCTCATCCATCTTTGGTGTCCATCTTTCACCCAACTCTCACCTGTGACTCTAAGAAGCTATAGCATGCAGAGTATTCACACTCCAGTAAAACCATCTTAGCAAATGGACTAAACTAGGTGGAGAGTAACCAACTGGTCTCAAACCTTTCAATGTGTTAGGGGGATATCTACTCCAAATATGTGAAAACTTCATTCCTGTTCCAATAGTGATGGAGGTATCTGAAGCAAGGTTGTGGAGGGCTTAGAGCTTGATCAGACGTTAAAAAGATGACAAGATCATATACCTACATCCCAGGCCATAGCTACTTCATACTGACTTTTGTCTTGCCCCTGGACTCTGATATCTCTGGAAGGAAGAATGAGACTGATGATTTTGTACATCTTAACCTCACAAATCTAACTCATACAGAAGTCAAGATGTCACTCCATTGTATCATCTATTGCACTTGTAAGGATAGAACAACAAATGAGAGTTCTATTAGGTCTCTAGGAACAAAATCATCAGGTTTTTGACAACTGCATGTCCAAATTTATTTTTCCTTCTTTGGTGTTTCAGAGAGAAGGAACTGATGCAAAAGAAGGAGAACCTACTTCTGAAAGCAGAACCTACTTACAAACCCATATTTGTTATTAAATGACACCTTGAGGGTGGGGTCCCAGTCAGCTGACATTCTCTCATCTACTGGTTAAAAACTCCTGCTATCTTCTCCTTTAATCCAAAAGCTTCAGAGTTTCTGGTTACCTCAATTAAAACTCTTTTCACAGATTCCACTTTAGGTCTCTCTTTTCTGTTCATCTCCTCCTAAACTTTTCAAGTTCTTAACTTGACCTATTCTTTCCTTCCATTACACCTCACAGACTTACTCACCCCCACCTTCCAACTGTTATACACTCATACTGTTCACAAATTCCTTTTCATCTTAGATGTGCTTCTCTAATATTTCTCTCCTATTCTTAATCAAAGAATTCTGGTTCTTCCTAGAAGACACTGCATCCCTGGTCATCATTTCCAAATCTAGATAACACTGTCTCTCATGCTCCCCGATATTCCCCTCATCCACAGTTAGGAGACCATAAGATTATAGATTAATAACTGAAAGCTATATTACTTTCAAGCCCATATCCTCACTTAACATATGAGAGACCTTAAGCACAGGAAGGCAAATGACTTAGCCAAGCTAATACAGACAATAAGTAACAGAACAGGGAGCTGAATATAGGTTCTCTAAATCCAGTTTCAATACTCTCTACTGCATCATCCTGATCCAGCAAAGGAGACTAAGGAACAGACAGAATTAGAAGAAGAATCAGAAGTGGGCAATGGAATGAAAGTTAATAAATTTTACATTGATCTAAGAGAAATAAACACATTCTTTCTCCTCAATATCTTTAATCTTCATTCTGCTGCAATGCTCAGTTATCTATTGAACTTTTATATATTCTATATATATATATATACATATATAC